>NC_141775.1:2129598-2285695 GCF_051362555.1 Lingula anatina | reverse complement strand
ATGTGTAACTTGTTTTATGAGTTAGGCTTGCTTGAAAATAAAGATAAATTTATTTATAGTATACTGGTATACTGTGTGTCACAAGTCCACTCAGTTCTGTGTTTATTTTTTCAATTGGATTAGCGTTTATTGAACTGATTGCGGTAAATAACGCAGGGAGCAATAATAAAATCTTTAACGAGTAGCAGCTTGCAATAATGGAGGTTTAATGATTTGCTTATACCTGAATAAAATTCTGTCACAATATGAATCAGTAGCGTAGAGTACTTGTTATTTTTTTTCTTTTTTTTATCGTTGTACTTGTAATTTATCTGTGTCACATAAGGTATATCTGCCGACCGATGGTCAATGTCACTAGTGGAAAATCACCAGAATTGTTCTTGGGGAATATATGTGTGTGTGTGATAGACCAGATCCCAATCTAGTACACTTCCTTAATGGCCCAGACCACGTCCAAATAGTGTCTTTGCAATGTTAACATAATGAACATGTTTATAAACCAATTTATTTACAGATGAGCTGCCAGTTTATTTGTATGACATGTGTAGTTAAAAAGGAGATGGCACAAATCAAGGCACATATTATTACAAGACAGGTTATTATGTCAAGACAGGTTATCACGAATGTCATGCACAACAGTTTCAAAGTACAGTTTGATTACGCATTAAGATATCACTGTATTGTTCTTTGCACTTCAACAGGTGATGATCACTATTTAGGACAAAACTAAAACTGTGTCGCGTGAACAAGTTCATGGCCAGATGACATGCATTTTATTAAATGGTCTTCAAGAGTGCATTTCACAAGTGACCACGCCCATGTTGATGTTTAATATATTGAATCATCTTCGAGAGTACATTTTACAAGTGAGGGGCATGCTGCAATCAATGCATGAAAAGATGCCAGTGAGTAATATTATTCCCAATAATTTTTATATTAAAAAAACACAGGGAGACCCACCAGAGTGCATCACAATAGTTCTTTATTTAATCAAAACAACACCCTATTGCACCTAGAAACTCCAAGATAACTTGGGACAAACTCCATTTGGTGTACGGATTAAGACCACTGCATTGTTCTTTGAACTTCAGTGGGTGATAATCACGTTAAAGACAGAATTAGATCTGTGCCACGTAAACAAGTTCAAGACCACATTAAATGGCCTTCAAGATTTCATTTTACAAGCAAGAACACCCATGTACATGTAGCTGTTCAATCCACATCAGTGAACCAAAGTAATATAAGTTTTGCATGTAGGTTCTAAATAACTAAGAACATAGACACAATGGTCTATACCTTTTTTATAAGCTGCAAGCCCTCACACCCCCGACTTTCCCTTCCGTTCGTGCCTAACATGAACACAAGCACATGTACAAAAAAGTGGCTTTTATCCAAGTGAAAAAATATTGAGCTCAGTGTTTTCTTTAACTCAGTGTCTAGGGCCTACCTGAGTTTTTCACAGTTGATTGATTGAAATTTACTTGGTTAATGAAGATCACTAGGTATTATTACCCTCTACCAGGGCCGCAGCTATTATTGTTGACATTTTTGGCTAAAGCGTATCAGACCAAAATGACTGTCTATTTATCTAGAGACATATCTGTGAATATCTGTGGAAAATCAATCTGTCGCCCTGGAAGAGGTGAGGCTGCCTCTGCCTCGCAATTCGCCATTGTTTTGTTTACAATCGGTGGTCCCAGATGACGCTACCGTCCAAGAGGAGACACAGCCTAGGAGGATGGCGATTGCGGTAGTTGGCTGCAGGTAGCAACTCAAGCAATGTTTTCTGAAAATTTCAAGTACGAGGACACAATGTGTTGAATCAATTCTATTCTTTCTTTCTTTTTTATTTTCATAATTTTTCTTTTATTTTGAATTTTAATTATGTTGTTACAAAGCTCAAAACTGGCGCGTCCTTACAAATTTACGTCCTTTTTTAATGTCAAAAGGTTCTAGTAATTGTTATCTTCCATTCTTCTTGGTTTCGGTTTTACATACCATCACAGAAGTAGGCCTACTTTCTCTACTTATATGATACCATGTACTAGTAGATCGTTGCGATGAACATTTTCTAGTGAATTTAAATATTTTATATAAGTCGTTTATTTACTGAAATAGCTCATGAGTGTTGTTGACTAACCCGAAATACAGAACAGAGGAGGCTCTTTATTAAACGAATGTGAGAGAGCTAATATAAAATAACTAGGACAGTTCTTTATTGACTTTGTGTGTACAGACAATATTTTAAATTCTCGTGCCCCGTAGGTCGGCAAGGTTAAGTACATCGTGGATCAGCCGACCGCACTCATATATATATTCAATTTCCTATCGTCTAAAAAAACCAGACATAGGCCTACAGGTATGGCGTGCAAAAAGTCCCTGCAGAAGATAGACAATATTTAACGAAACAGGAAACGAAACAGAAAGCATATCACACTATATCACATTAGGCCACCCTTTTTTATTTTTATGGATGACATCCTCTGGGGACCCCGAAATGGGTGCGAGACGGCGGGAAAAAAACAGCCCCCCCCCCAAAAAAAAAAAAAATAAATAAATAAATAAATAAATAAATACTGCTTAAGTAAAGTAATGCTGTCAGTACACAGCTGGAAACACAAATTTACCACAGAAACACGTATCAAACTAACAATATGTCTTTATCCATGCTCTCAAAATATTATTTTAAAGCATTGTGAATACTTCATAGAATGGTAAAAGTCATGAATAGATATGCTGCATAGGCCCTATTACCAAATCTGTTTAAGGTTATTTCATGCATTTTGCTGGTGCATGTATAGAAATCAATAAAACAAATATCAAACAAACAGTGTGTCTTTATTTGTACTCTCAGAATATTAAAGCATTATGAACATTTCACAGAAATGTTTAAAAAATGATTCAAAGATATGCTTAATATAGTAGGGCCTACCAAATCTATTAAAGGTCATTTCCGTCGACGCCATTTTTTCTACTTCGACTCACACAGGGATGCCAAACTGTCTGGTGGCCTGTCCGCCCTTCAGCCCACCAAATACCTCGACGCCCTTGTCGACCCTTTTTTTCGCTACAAAAAAAAAAAAAAAAAAAAAAAAAAAAAAAAAAAAAAAAAAAACTGGTATGTGCTGCTTTGGACAGAATGTCACAAAAATGTTCCGGGCAATAATCGATGGCCGCCGCCAGCCTTTCGTATAATTGTAAAAAGGTGATATCTCCATGCCTAATATCAATGGCATACCAATCCTAAACGACAGCCCCAGTTCTCTTTATTATGACTTTAATTGTCGTGTAATTTGAAAGTAAACCTAGAATTTGACCAAAAAGCGGACATATTTCCATGTGGCGATAATACACATGAGCAGAAAGTTCATTTTCCGGCAAATTCAATAACGGCGTTTGCGACAACAGGCTTCGTTTTTTTTTTTTTCCCCGAAGAACGAACGAAAATCGGTGCGCGCTCAGGATGTCATCCATAAAAATAAAAAAGTGTGGCCTTATCTGGAGACAGTCCTACAGTTTGCACAGTCTAGCCCATCTACCTGAAGCTAGAAACATCAACACGACTATGGGAGATCAGCAGGACGCCAGGACTGGTACGGGGCAGGCAAGCGACGACTGGAGAAAGACATTCTGGCAACTAGCAGCTGGGGTAAGAGCTGGCGAGCGCGTTCATGATCGTTACGTCAACTAATCGTGTGTTCGCCCATTGGCGGCCCAGTAAGGACAAGCAGGGTCGTCCGTCGCCTTGCTCTCCCGTTAATGAACCTAAAAGCCACTAAAATGACTTTAGAATTCGACACTATCGGTAGTGCTTTTGACTATTTGAAACAATCAAAATCGTCATTTATAGAAAATTTTACGCTATAATTTATACGCCATAGACTGTAGGCCCTACACTAAATATTAGCGTAGCCTATATGTACCTGTAGCGACAGCCAAGCGTGAGTAGGACCTAAACCACCGGACATTAATCTCATGAGAGCAAATTATCTACTTTTTGTTTTAGCTGTGTACATATGTCGCAGCAGTACCAAGATGGTGTTGGGTAGCATTCGGAGCACTGACTTGTGGAACTGTAATTTGCTGCGTCCTTTGGCGTCGAGGTTTGTACATATATGCGTATATTAGTAGTCTCAAAATATATAGAAGCATACAAGGGGTGTACATTATGTCAAAAAATATCACTTGCTTTTAAATAATTGTCACCAATACAATTGTGTAGATTAATAACACGGTGATCGGTTCTCAAAAAAAAAAAAAAAAAAAAAAAAAAAAAAGAAGTTTGTTGTTTGTACTTACATCAGAAAGAATTGGAATATTTCAGAAATACGCTATCTTGAACGTTGGGGGATAATTCCTATTACTGTAAGTTATCAAGGAAGTTTGAAATAGTATAGTATAAAGAATTAGACTATAGAGTAATTGTATTCAACTGATTCAGGTATATTGCGAAAACACGTTCTGCGACTGCTGCAAATACTTCCTCTTATTGCGGTAAGTTGTCAGTGAAGTATGGGACTGAATACGGGTTTTATAATTTTGTGACAGAAAAGTTTTAGGTTTATACATAAGATTCAGTATAAAGAAGGTGTTTTCACACTACTGTGTCTTATATAAATATCGCACCACCCTCGCAGTACCCTTGTAATGTTGTTGTTTGTAATACATGTAGTCCCTATATAATATAATGTAGACATAATGTGAAATACTGATTTGCTTTTTGGAATGACCACAATTATTGTAATCTATTCAATAAATAAATAAATAAATAAATAAATAAATAAATAAAAATAAATAAATAAAAGCCGTATGAGTGTAATGCCTTAGCCAAAAGTTGATAAGCTCAGTTGTAGTCTCTCTCTCTCCCTCTCCCTCTCTTTTAACTCTGCGTCTTACTTAAAATTAAGCACAAGCAAATATTGGTTATGGTAGGAGTATGTGTTACTGCAGTAAATTTAAAAGCCGATCAAATGCTGTTACAGGAGAAAGATTTGATGGCCATTCATCGTCCCGAAGATATACAGAAAACATTCGTCGGTGTCTTGAGTTCTGAGACAGCTAACAAACTTCAGGCGATGTTCGGAAAGAATTCCTGTCCAGATATCGTCCTCCTTAACAGGGGTCACAAGTTAGCACCAGAGTGTCAGCTCCTGATCTGTTGTCTTCCGAAAAACATCAGACATATGTATTTGGATGATGGCACGGTCTTTGCGGAACTTATAACAGACGCCGGATCCTTTCAAGGTGGGTACTTTTGTCAAATATTCCACTTCGCTGGCGGTCATAAAAATTAGCTATACAAGTATATTGGTCTAAACTTTGTTAAAAATGCATATCCATTAAAATATTCCATATGCATGATATACATGTAGACATATTTGTTTTTCAGCAACGGTGCTGATAATCATATTTGGAGAAAAGAACACACCCCGTGAAACCCTGTACGACGAAAGTATCTATGGCAGTGTCCTCCAACAGGGCCAGGACCTGTACATGAGAGGACGCAGTCAGGGAGAGCAAACTCGTAGTGGAGTGTCTAGAAGCGTCGCTTTGGTCACTGTGGACAACAGTCCATCTAACTTCCAATTGAGGTTTATGAAGAACTTCGTTGAAGAAGCCTTAACCGATAAGAAGTGAGGCAATTCTACAGAGCACCTTTTGTAATTTTGAAACTGTTTTACACAGGGTTACATTGAACGATATCAGTTTCCCAAGAGAAGATGGACATTTATATTGTTTTTTTTTTTACTCTAGTAGACAGGAACAAAAACGTTTTCCTTTCCCTTCATGTAAAATCCACTTACCATATTGACAGCAAAAACAATGATACGGAGATAGTTAAATCTTAAACGAGAAAGACTGATAGAACTTTAAATATTTTACATGCAGTACTTTCCTTGCCTCCTGAAACTGTGGTGATTTTAATAAAAATGTGCGAACCACTGAGAGACGGGCTTTATTTATGCCAATGATGTATTTGTGTGTGTGTGTGTGTGTGTGTGTGTGTGTGCGCGTGTGTGTGTTTAACAAGGAAATGGAATAAAAAACAACTGGAAAACGCTTCCAAGTTCCGTGCCAGAAATGATCAGCATGGTATTTTATAACATAATTCAATTAAATGCAGATATATTATTTGTTTTATCGTAGCCTTTTGATGACGAGATACATTGATTGGTTGATAATTACAGTTTCGTTAACGCCAGTTAAGACGCAAAAGTGCCTGCTGTGAATATACTTTGAAGGATATGGGACCAAGCTAAATAATAATAAAAATAATTATTGTAATAAGAATAATAATAATAACGTGTATTCAAGTATTGTATATGCATTATGGTTATTCCTAAACGAGGGAGACAGAAAGGACCTTTATATTTATTTTTTAATATTCCTTGTCTCCAAATACACTGTTGTCATTTTGATAGACGGGAAACCTAAGTTTTGGTATATGGGTTAGATATACATAACATTTAACACTGACTGCATCAAATCTTTGTTAGTGTGAACAAAGACATAATTTATGTCACTAATGTATATGTGAGTCTGATCTTCATATCATATTATCCATTTGTTTAAACTTAAAGAGATCATAAGAAATAAAAAAATCCAAGTGCATTATTTAATTTTTTTATAACCTAAGTCGTATATATTCTGAGGTAGGTAAAGGGTATTCCTGATTTACGTCAAAGGCTGAACGTAGAGTGACTTTTAATGAAACGAATGTGAGAGAGCTGATATAAAATAACATTGAAGTTTTCTTTGTTGTCTTTGTCTGTGCAAACAATATTTTCAACACTCGTGCCCCGTAGGTCGACTCTGATGTACATATTAGATCAGTCTACTGCGCACAAAATATTCAGTGCCTACAACAGAAAACCCAGGTATCACGACGCGAGAAAAGCCCCTGTTGAAGATGGACGAAGGAGAAACTGACAGCGAGAATTTTCGAAATTTTTGGAGTTGTAGTATCTCACAGTATTCCACTGGAATGTGAATTGCAATTCCATATTGGGTTTGGGTGTATAATCAATATACACGTTTCCGAAATGATAAATAAGGTGAAAACTTTTTGGAAATGATAAGCATTTAAGAAATAATAAAAAAGTCTTTGTGCTCACTCAATCCTCAGTCCTTGTGATCACCCAACTGCATGAAAAGGCACTTTACTGATCATTCAACCGCATAACTAGTTCCTTGTTTCATGGTTGAGCGATTAGGAAAGACTCAATATAATCACAATACAAGTTTCCAAAATGAGAAATGAAGTGGAATTTAGTTTTTGAAATGATAAGCCTTTCAAATTAATTAAAAATTCCTTGTGATCACTCAGTCCTTAATCCTGTGTCTTTAACGGTTCAATAAATATTGATGTTATTATTCGTTCTTTATCAGCGACAACCATCAGAATCTTGCAATCTATTCTCGTTTGAATAAAAATGGGATTGAGAGGGGGGGTTATAGTTAATAGAAATTTTATATATCTGCACGTCTACGATACTGGGTTTTCACAAGTAGATGAGGGTTCACAACACTGGGGCCTACTGATACCTGTAGTTGGAGATTGACACAACTTCCTTGTAATGCGGTTGAGTGATCACTCAATATAATGAATATACACTTTTCATTTTTGTAGGTTTTTTTAACCGCAAGAAACCGAATCATATGGAAATTCCATGATTGCTTTGTTATTGTTTATAAAACGGGCTTTTTCGAGTCGTATTTTTAGAAATTGACGTTGTCTCCCTTTTAAAAGCCCCTTCTTAAAACTCGTTGGTAACCACGCTGGTCTACATTAGCTACCATGTGGAGCCTTTTCAGCAAAACGTGAGAGAAAGCTCCAGTCGGTTTGAACTCCCCGCGGAATCCTCTTTAGTTCAAAGACCCTTCATCGTGTCACCGAAAACGATTAGAAGTTGACATTATATCCCTTTTCAGACTACGTGCCCTCTTAAAACTAAATCGTTGGTGACCTCACTGGTCTACCATAGCCAGCATGGGGAGCTTTTTTAGCAAAACGTGGGAGAAAGTTCCTGTCGGGTCCTACTCCCCAGTAGTCGAGTAGCCAGAACGCTAACACTGCAATGTTTTTTCCTGTTAACTTTTTTTTCTGAAATGCATTCTTCAGGTCGAGAAAAACAAAATTAGCTTGGTTGCTACTTCCGAGACATTGAGCATTTTTCAATATGGCCGTCAATTTATGAGAAAAAAAGAAAAACGACCAGAAGTCGCCGGGTATACTTTATTGCAGGCTTCTTTGGACGTTTATCCTATCGGAAGAGCACAGCAGGACTAGTGAATACACTTAAGTGCATAACATTCAGTAAAAAAAGCCAAAATGGCCGTCTAAACAGAGAAAGTGTAAAAAGCTCCAAAATTAATTCGTTTTTTGCATATTTAGTTTTATTAAAAGCATATTCCCCTTACACACTGTATATTTATGTTCATTATGATATTTTGTTAGTCATGACCCTAAACTCTCAGAAACTGCTTATTTGACGTTCAACAGATGGTGGCAGAAGGTGTCATTTCCATTTGCCACTCCCACGAGCCCCATAGTTGAAGCCTGCTATGTTATATCTTGCAAGCTATTTTTTTAAATTATTTCGTCTACCCATCGACATCATGTAGTGGTATTTTTAATTTTGCCAATATCAATGGAAGCTTGGGGTAAGAACGTATGCGTATTTTTACTTTTAGGGGAGTTGTACTTATGTATTGTGGATTTATTGATGACTTAGTGCTAGTGTAGCTGAGAAAATGATTAGCTGCCATGTCATGGTTCATTGCACATGGGTTAGTCTTTCTGCGAAAGTGGACCAAATACACATAGATCAATACTCAGTGCGGGCATTTGCACATTTTGAGGATTGGTTTTGGAGGCCCATATAAAGTCCCAAAACAGGCAACCATTGTTGTTAGTCCAGTGAACGGAATCATGTCACGTCTATCACGTGAACAACGTGCGTCTCTGGGCACTTGGTATGGGGGGGGGGGGGGGGGGGGGGGAGTCCGATTTTAGCTACAGTGATATAGTCATGCGTACGGACTGTTCCCGAACCTGTTTGAATGCCACAGCATGTGAGGCTCTGTTTGCGATAGACCACGTCCAGGGCGAGAGAGTGTTAAAGCAATAATAACTCTTCCTTTGAGATTCAAAATTCTGCAAGAAATACATTGTAAACAACGCATAGAAATATATTATATTGCATTTTACCACTAAAACGGCTGTATTGTAGTAAAACTAAAATCTGTGCTTGTCAATAGGGCTTTCGATTCCTTTCTTCCCGGTCGTCAAGGCATCCGTTGCCAATGACGTTGGCGTGTCAGGCGGATTCTCGCGTTCATTCGAGACCAAAATAACATATGGCGCCATGAAAAAAAAAGACGTACATGATGCCATCTGCAGGCGTAAGTTGCGAGTTTTTGTATGTAGTGCGTCGGATAACGAAAAGCCCAGAACTGCACACATTGAAGATATTAATGCATTTTGATGCATTTAAGACGAATATATCTTATGAATCTTATATTATTGTTATTAGATAGTGTTGTTGTTGTCTGCTTTTCCCGCGGTTTTAAGTAGGTCACCAGAAGATATCGCTCGATATCGCGTTACTATGCAATGTCAGAGAGGGCTCCGTCAGTTAAAATCCCTTAAGAGATTTTAACAAAAAACAGAACGTTTAGGAAAAAAAAACCTGGACTAACTTTGAATGTAGGAATGGGGTCGTTGACCATTGGTAAGTACGGGAAAATTGCCGTTTACTCCAGGAAATCCAATTTTTGGCCAAAACGAAGAGTTATTATGACTTTAACTCTCGACCAGGATCGCTACATCAGGTTGCATCACTTGCGGGACCAGTTTCGCCATGTCAGTCGTACAGCACAAGAAGCAATTGCCTAGCCTACCCTCAGCAAAACGCACATATTTTTAGAAATAATGATTTTAGCCGGTAGATTCACTCAGAAACAAAGGCAAACTAATTCGTTGCCGATAGCACCAGCAGACAGCAGCACCATACAGAGTCTGATTAAAAACTTTCATGGCAATTGAAGAACTTTTACCACTGCACAATGGAGTCCAAAAAGAAAGCACTTAGCACAAACGTGAAACTGCCCAGTGCAAGGCCAAGAATTCAATCAGTATTTTCAATCATATTACGCTTGTTACCATGAACTAACACTACTTGACAATGGGCTGAGCACTTATCACAGAGTCTGTGTGCGATGCCATTGTTGTGCTGTGATTGGCTAGTTGAGTCACGTGAAGCCCTACTGTAGCGCCCTCGCGTATCGCGTGAATGCTGCGCATTTCTGGCCATGTGTACTATTTTGGTCATCAGTTGGCCAAGGCAAAATCCAGTTTAGGGCTTCAAAACAACAATTATGTCGAAAAATATGGCCTCAAAGTTTTTAAAGACTGTCAGTATACAACCAAAATATATGTGTAAGATGTTTGTTTATTGACTTTATTTAAATTAAAGTGAAAAGTGCAGTAATTAGGCAAATTAGAAGTGCTGTTATGCACTGACGTAATTTGAATAAAAAAAATGTCTGAAACGTGCCAATCTTAATTAAAAGAACGAAAAATTTTAAAGCCCAATTTTATATACATACTGAATATAGTTGTGATAAAGACATCAAATGACAATAATTTAAGGTAAGAATGATCAATAAAAAACAAAGAATAATAAGTTAATATTTTGACAATAGTTAAATATATTATTCATTAATTTTACCCCCCACCCCCTGACGGACTTGGTTGAATTCCCTGTTAATGAGGCACCGATTGCAGATAATTTTTTTGGACTTCCTGTACCCAAAATCCTGCGGAAACCCCTGTTGGCCCTCAATAAAATTTCCTTCAGATTGTATAACTACCTTACTAGTACACCTTGTCATTAAATGAAAGACTTAAATACATATTATACGGCAGATTGTCAGTTCAAAAAGCAATTTTACTGCTTTTTTTCCTTTTTGGATATGTTTTAGCGGTCATTTGAAAAGCGGAATACCATGCACTTTGAACCCTGACTCTTTGCTATTTTGCATAACTATTTATTTATAGTATAATAAAATTGTAATATATTTTATATTATTGACGGCCATCTTGAATTTTGAAAATTGATCTATCTTTCAGATGTAGCCACTGGCAAGAAAGGAAAAATTAAATTGGCCTTTATAGCCCCAAAGAATTCAATTCTTAAAAAAAAAAAACGGGAATAACATAGGAGCATTCGACTATGAGGCCCGTGGAAGTGGCAGACTCTTGTGGGGTTATGCCCTCAACCACCCCTTATTGAACTGTCAGATAAGCTTATTCTGAGTGTTTAGGTACATGACTAACAAAATATCGTAATTAACATCAATATATATAAAAAAAAAAAACAGGTATGGTTTTAATGAGGCTAAATATGCAAAAAACGAACTAAATTTGCAGCTTTTATCACTTTCTGTCATATGTTTTGACGGCCATTTCGGTTTTATGCTAAATGTTACGCGCTTAAGTGTTTTTACTAGTTCTGTTGTGCTCTTCTGATAGGATAAACGTTCAAGTTCTAGTCGTTTTTCTATTTTTTCTCATAAATTGACGGCCACATTGAAAATGTTCAATGTCTCGGAAGTAGCAACCAAGCTAATTTTGCTTCTCTCGGCCTGAACAATGTGTTTCAGCAAAAAAGTTTACAGGAAAGAACATTGCAGGGTTCGACTCTTGGGCCTATGGGAGTGGCAACTCGACTACAGGGAAAGACCGCTATGGCACTTTTTGGCACACACAGAGAGCTCGCCAGGTGCGGCGGCAACTCCTATGAACTCGCCTAAAAGATTCTAAAGAAGTATGATTTGTTGCAAGACTGAACCGTCGACAAAGGTATTTAGAAAAGCACAGCTTCCAGTTCTCGTAGATATGTGCGGTTTATCTCCACGCAATATGCCTACCAACCGTTTTGAAGAAGTTCTCAGGGTTATCCTACCCGTAAACACCAACGTTTTTGACCTCCTCTACAATGAAGAAGATATACCCGAATGCGTTGATGGTGTCCCCATTGACCGAGTGGTTTTCGTTGCTACCGCGCGCGGACGGGGAACTGCCTTCAGTGTATTGTGACTCAAGTATGCGAGGAAATTTTGGGTGCAGGTGAGTGTAAACTTATTTCACCTCTCAGACTCTTTTGGTGTTGTTTACACGTTGTACGTGTAACTAACACACACAAATACGCTTTTTCTTTTGTTAGTTGTTATCTTCTTTTTTAATAGGCGATAGATCGTTTTTCACTTTTTGGTGTTCTAACTAAAGGAGACCAGCTGACTCAAGAAAACAAAGATAAATACGACAAGTTTGTCGAAATGTTGCAAACTGTTGGGACCCCTCACAAGGTTCTGGTTATAGCTAATTACTGTAGTGCTGTTTGCGATGGTTCACCTGCTATACATGGAAAGACAGAAAAGACATAGACGGTCCTGTTCTTGCATTCCTCGCAGAAATCAGCAGACCAGAATATGAAAAAAGGAGATCAACTCAATCATGTGCCCACAGATAATACAACGTACAAAAAAAAATGTTTTGGCATTGAACGCATAAAACGTGATTGAGTGACCAGTAAAGAGTCAATTAATATAACTATATAGAAGTTTCAGAAACAGGATGGAAATTATTTTTTGAAGTGATAAGTATTTAGAAAATGGTAAAAAAATCCTTGTGATCACTCCACCGAATAACACAGAACTTGATAAAAGTCCACCCAGTTCCGTTTTCTAATTGGATTAGCGTTTATCTAACTGATTCCTGTATATATAACGCAGGGGGCAATAACATACTGAATAAAGACGATAAGTAGCAGGTCATGGTAGTAAAGGTTTAATGATTTTCTTATACGTGTGTAAAAATATGTAACAACATGAGTAGTTATCGCAGAGTATTTGTTCCTTATTCCAATTTTTTTGGCTATCTGCTATCGTTGTACTTGTATTTTATCTGTGTCACGTAATGTATATTTGTCGACCATTGGTCATTGTCACAGTCATCGTTCCATTAATGTTTCGTTTATATTAGTTCTCTATTTCTCCTTTTTGCTTGTATAAAACCTATGCTTCTTTGTTCGTCATAGTCATTCTTACGCTATATGTTCGTCATTGTTGAGCATACTAAGACGTGCATATTTTTTATTCACATTCAGATAATAATATGTTGGAAAATCACCAATAAGACTTGTTCTTAATGAAATTAGATATGTACCGGTAAAACCCCCAGTTTCTATGAAAGTACCCTCTCAACGCTCGATACATAGCAAGTAAAGGGGTATTTCTTAATCTGGCGAAAATAAATCATAAAGAAACCAGTTATTATAATAGATACATGTACTTATAACTAATACCTGACATTTAAAATTTCTATTAGCAATAAAAATCCCATTTATAAATTATATAAATACTGTAAGATAAATGTAAAAGCGGATTTCTGATTTTGAAAACAGTAGGCAAAACATGGGCGTTTATGAATAGTTTGTCGAACTGACTTAACTCGAACATAGAGCAATAACGATAAATTCCATTGTTCTAATAGTTTGGAGTTAAAAACAAGCTCCCATACAGCTGCTATTCATTGTATCGCGGATTTTCCCTATCAACCACCGGGACAATATACAGCTTGCTCATAGGCATAAAGCCACAACTAATTGTGGCCATTTAAGAAGAAAAAAATGACTCCCCTTCCCTCGCAAAAAGAATGCAATAAAAGAAAAGAAAAAGAGCGTGTAATGTGACGAAATAATACAACATATCATTTTTACCTGAAATAAATATTCTGTGATATAGAGTTAACCCTAGCCCCCACTTATGTGCCTTACCACTGGGTTCTTTCCCCTCTATGTCCTCATCGGGACAAAAGAATGAATAAGAAATCTATGCAAACTTGACACGCTGATAAACATGGTGAATAAAAAGAGTTTGTGTAAGGCAGCGGCAGGACTTACACGCCATTGAAAGCTAACAAAGTACCCACGTATTATAGAATTCGATATGTATTGAAAGGAGAATAAATACTTTTTTTCCTAAAATAACTTGTCAGGTTTCGGATTTATCACCAGAGACAGGTGCTGGTATGATATTAAGTGCTGTCAAGTTCCATGCTAGGAATGATGATCTGAATATTTTTATTTCATAACTTATGCAGATACATAACGTGTTTTATCATATCTTTTTAATGACGTGATACACTGATTGGTTGATAATTACAGTTTTGTTAAAGCTAGAGGAAGACAATAAAGGATATGGGCCTCACCTTGTGTCCGCCTCTTGAGTGGGAGGACTTGGGTTCGACCCCGTCCAGGGACTTAATTACTAGACCCCTTCCCACAGATTTTAGATCGATCTATCCCCGTGGGGAGTCTCACTAGATTACTGTCAGCTTAGCCGGCTTCAATGTCTGTCCCGCCTAAAAGCTGTAAAGGGGTAATTAACTGTCGTGCGCGCTCGGCTGACTGCAATTTAGCGTGAACCCCCAGGGTGTTAGGTCGATTCGGATGGATCGATCTTAATCTCTGGGAATGCACTCCTAGTCTTTTATAAACGGTACCTGCTGTCTAATCGCTCGACACAGAGTACTTATGGGTTGAAGCAGGGTTAAGTTCCAGGTCAGGCAGAGAAAGATGTTGTTCGTTTGCTAACATTCAGCTCCTCATGGGGCTGCTGGGCCCTAATCCTCCCTAGGTAGACGAGATCGTCCCAGTATGTAATGACCACGCGTCTAACTGTTCTTATATACCACACACCGTAGTATCTATGTATATTTCACATAATCGTACGATCCAACTACCTTGAGTTGCAAATAAACGTTATTATATGATTATGTAATAATAACAATAATAATAATAACGTTTATACAACCATTGTATATGCACTATATAAAATACACAGGAAACGGAAATTGGTTTATCAATTTTGGGGTTTAAATAAAATTAAATAGAATAAAATAAAACCGGCAAAAATAAAAAGAAGAGTTTAGAGTTATTTGTAAAATTACTATGGTTTAAAAATACACAACATTACGATATACGGTATGTTTTTACGCGTTAAATATACCTAAAAAATGACGGCATAAACAAAAGGCAGGAAAACTGGTTAGTCGTAAACGAAGGAGACAGCCAGGATCTTTATTAATTTTCTAATATTCAGCGCTTTCCTTGTCTCATAATAAATTGTTGTAAATTTGATAGACGAGAAACACTGAGAGCTTGAAACGCGTCGGTGTATTTTTCGTTTTCTAGTCATTGTTTCTCATTAAGGTTTCTCTATGTTACTGTCTGTACTGAAAGTTGCGAAAACCTCAGCTATATAGCATAAATTTGAACTATCAATATCTTGAATCCAACTGTTTGTGTTTAATGCAGCGACGTGCTGCCTTTGGTTGTGCCTAACGGTAAACTTTCGTATGAATTTCGTCATAAAGTCCACCAGAGAGGGACGTATTAATACTGATTTTCTGCTTCTCTCCCTCCCTATTTCTAAGTTATAAGATCCAACCTTGAGTCTTGTAATGTGGACGTTATATTTTGTATTCCAGCTACGGTTTCAGTTTCATACCAGCAGATCGTTGTGATCAACTTATTCTAGTAAATTGAATGTAAACTAAGACTGGGTTCCAGTGCCTATATCGGTCCATCTGGATCGGTCTAACTCCCTGGCTTAAATGTCTGTCACGACTACCGAATCAGCTAGGGTGTAAAGATAATTACCCCCTAACAGCTTTACTAGCGTGGCAGACATTTAAGCTGGATAAGCTCATAGCAATTTAGTGAGACTCCCCAGGGAGTTAGATCGATCCTGGTGGGAATGGTCCTTAATGTGACTTAGACCATCAACTCTTGTTGAGGTATCATTTATGTGAAGTTTACTTTTTATGTCATCTATGAAAATGTTGAAAAGTACTGGACTAAGGTTATCACCTTGCCTTATGCCAATTTTGGACAAAAATGGTTCAGTGAAACCAGTGTGAATCGATACGCCTAGTCTTGTATTGTTGTACATGTACTTTATGAGTTTGTATATTTTGCCTCTGATACCTTGTCTCAGGAGTTTTATAAACAGACCTTTATGCCAGACTGTATCAAAGGCTTTACGAAGATCGACAAAGCAGGTATAGAGACGTTTATTTTTGTTTAGATATTTGTTTATGACAGATTTTAGGGTAAATATATGATCTGTTGTGCGATACCCAGGTCTGAACCCAGCTTGTTCTTCACTTAGCTTTTGATTTGTTTCTATGAATTGAGTGATTCTATTTGTCAGTATAGAATTGAACAGTTTCCCTAAACAGCTGGTTATGCATAGGCCACTATAGTTTGATGGGTTCGATCTCCAGATTTATATAAGGGCAGTATGAGGCCTAAGTTCCAGGCATCCGGGGTTTCGCATGTATTTAGTGCTAAGTTAAAGATTTTTGTTATTAGTCCTACTAGGTAATTTACTCCTGTTTTTAACATTTCATTTCTAATAGAGTCTTCACCGGCTGCCTTGCCATTTTTTAGTTTTTTGATAGCGTTCTTTACTTCTCCAATTGTTATGGGACTATTTAGGACAACGTTTCCTTCCATTTCCTCGTATCTTTTTATTTCATCATTTATTTGTTGATTATCTGTAGGGGGGATTCCACAGAGTTGGTGAAAATGTTGTTGCCAGGTATCTGGACTGACTATGTTACTTTTGTCCTCTCTTTCCTTCAGGGTTTTTAGTATTTGCCAAAATACTTTGAGGTTGTTTTTTTTTTCAGAATTCAGCAGTTTTGTTAATAGTGCATCTTTGTATTCCCTCTTTTTTTGCCTTAGCAGTTGTTTATATTTCTTTGTAGTTATGTGGAAAGTTTGTGAGATATAGTTGTTATGCGGATTATTTTGTAATAGTTTTCCAAGATGTTTGATATTTCTCCTAATTTCAGAACAAGTTTTGTCGAACCATGGTTGTTTTTTCATTCTTTTTGGTTTCTGTTTTGTTTTTGTGTTTGTAGCAGTTTTTCTTTTACGAAGAGACATGTCTGCAGCATTTTCAATGATATCTGTGAGTTTATCGCAGGCGTTTTTGATTCCATCTTTAGAGACTGGGAAGTGTGTAGTCTGTGCTTGACTGATTGACTTTAGACTGAAGAAGGTAATGGGTATTGTTGATTCACTCCAAAGGCTGCACGGAGAAGAACTTTTTTATGAAACGAATGTGAGAGAGCTGATATATAATAATACAGTTGGCTTTTCTTTGCTGTCTTTGTCTGTGCAAACAATAATTTCAATACTTGCGCCCTATATGTCGGCAAGTTTACATTGTAGGTCAGTCGACTGCACATGTTTATTACCCAGCCCGGGAGCCACTGGTCCATATGACCGTTATTTTCCCAATTATTAGATAGTAGCCTCGTTTTCAAATAGGCCCGCTTCGCCCTAAGAAAATATGGCGGGAATCAGAGGCATAGAATAGGGTAAGAATAAAAAGTGATTATAGAATGACTGCAGAGATGTGTTTAAAAAGACTTGGCAGGACAATATATTATATGCTTAAGTTATATTGTATACACCAAAAGAATGTTAACATATGTATTTCACAGAGTTTTCACTGATTTTAGATGCCAGCACCAAAATGGCGTCAGACAAAACTCCGATGTAAACACGCTTTTTTGAATAGAGACAAATGCAGCTGAACAAGTATTTTATTTTTCTGTTCACATTTTTAGATAGCTAAATGATCATTTTTGCACATATGAAAATTTTGGAATCCGGAGAACTCTCTGTCTTATAGATTTTGAGCATTTCCAACAAGGTGTATATTGCGCGTAAAGATCATTGGGTCAGTGGTAGCAGCCTCGTTGATGTCGTAGTTATTGAATGAATGTCAGTGTAAGATATTGAATACTTGCTCACTTATGCCGATTTTGTTAGACATGGACTAAAAAAAAGCAGAAAAAAGTAACTTTGAGTTGGCAGTATGCAGATACTTGATGTCACACGCTGACTGACGCGCGCGTGCACACGCGCGTCGCCATCTCATTCTTTCTCTGCCATACACAATTACGCATATACTTGCACAAACATATGTTTTTTAAGTTTGTGAATTATGAAAGAACGATCAATAAATGTTTCAATACTGATTGACTTTGAGTGTAGTTTACCCTCAGTAATACTATTCAACTATAATTGCTACCTGTTTTGCTATTACAAAGGTTGTTTATATATTATCTATTTTAGTTTATGTGTGTGTGTGTGTGTGTGTGTGTGTGTGTGATAAGAAAACTACTAGAAAACACAACTTTTTTTATGTACCTTTTAAATACTAGTAAATGGAATAAATGGGTTTTTTTCACACTTCCATATGTATATTTTCATTAGGCTTGAACAACGTGACTGGGGCCAGGATGAATCCTTTTGCCATACCTTGATCTTTCATGAGTCATGACAGATAGAAGTCGTCCGAGACATACCCATCATTTCTGATGCTGTGTGACATAGAGCACCACCTCAACTTCTGACATACTAAAAGGGATAATAACTCTTCGTATGAGATCTATATTTCACAATAAAAACATTGTGAATAACTCATAGAAATATAATATATTCTGTTTTACCACAAAAACGGCAGTTATAGCTATTTTTTCTGATATCTGAGGTTGTCTTTAGACCATGTGACCTCCATTGATGGCTATACCAAACTTTTTGGAAAAAAAGACTAACTTTAAATGTAAAAATGGATTCATTAACCATTGGTAAACCAGGGACTAACTTTAAATGTAAAAATGGATTCATTAACCATTGGTAAGTATGGGAAAATTGTTGTTTACTCCAGGAACATTCATTTTTTGGCCGAAACGAAGAGTTATTATCCCTTTAAAAGGGATTGTATATTATTTTTGACCGTAGCTGTTGCTAATATTATCTGTTATACTAGTAGATAATCAGTAAAATCAAGAATATGCATTCATGGTGTAATGTAGTTTGCCATTGGCAAACCTTAACTTAAAAATAAAACAATTGAGTAAAATCAAATGCAAAGATGGATTAGAATATGACTTGGTAGCAAAAAAAAAAAAAAAAAAAAAAAAAAAAAAAAAAAAAACTGACCTTGGGAAAATTAATTAAATTATATTATATGATTTAAGAATTGCCCTTTCAAAAGGAATCTGTCTGTTCATTGGCTAAACAATTATGAATTGTAAATTTGTACTGATTTATTATGAGTAGTGTATACTAATCATTACAGTGCATGTTGTAAAAATAAAAAAAAAAAACAAAAAAAAATTAATATTTTCTGTTGGTTGTATTGCAGATGATATACAAGTAGCTCGAATTTTAAAATAACAAAAGCAACAATGATTAATGAAATATAATATTGGTCCTTCATTTGTTGGTAAATTTTATATGTTGATGAAAAAATTAATATGCATGCAAGTTGGTACTCGTATTGTCTAATACAAAAAAAAAAACTATTAGCATTGAAAAAAGAACACCCAGGAAAATCTGAGTGATAGTCGGGCCATTCCATCATATTCTGTTTTTATTTTGCCACTTCTTCCCAGCACCAGACTATAATATATTCAATAATCAAATCTTCATATTTTCAATACATACGTGTTTGTGTGTGCACAGAAAAGGGGAAAAAAGTCAAAACGAGACTGGGTTACTTAAGAATACAAGAACTCCAAACGAGGCTGATGTACGGATATTGCGAGAGCAATTTTTTGACGGCACTCGAGTGTGGTTTGAATCGAGACACTTTCAGCTGAACAAATGCCCCTTGACATGCTTACTATGGCAAAAAGCTGAATAAATTCCACACATTTTTTCGTAAATTCTAAAATCCGGAAAGACCTCTATAAGTACAAACATGGGCGTTAAAGTTGGACTTGCGTAAATTGCTTTCACACATTTTTAATTTCAAACTCACTTTTTTACACAAAAGCGGCTCTGGATCAACTCAAGGCGCATCTCATCTCTAAAAATGAAAATATACATAATGATACATTGGGTACCTTAATAGCGGAGATATTTCACCCTTTTTGA
Organism: Lingula anatina; assembly: GCF_051362555.1. NCBI lineage: Eukaryota > Metazoa > Brachiopoda > Lingulata > Lingulida > Lingulidae > Lingula > Lingula anatina. The sequence goes on along the minus strand of NC_141775.1, from coordinate 2,265,665 downwards.
TACCCTGTAAATACTCGAAATTTTGGTCAATTCAAAATACGTAGACTTCCGGTTTCTCTAAAGTCCCCCTAGCGGCAGCTCAGTGGCTCCCGGGCTGTACCTACAATTAAACAAATAGACATAATGGCAGAAAAAAGTCCCTGCAGAAGATAGACAATAAAAGAGAAATTTTAGCAGATGTAGTATTTCGCAAAACCCAAGAACATTACTGCAGTTGAGTACAGTCGAGCCCATTTACGTGAAGCTATGGGAGACCAGCAGGATGATAGAACTGTTAAGGGACAGTCGAGAGAAGCAACTGGGGAAAGATCTGTCGAGATCGTCACATCGACTAATGGTGCGTTCTCCCATGACCATTTTTTGTTTCAGCTGTATACCTACGTCGCAGCAATACCGGGATTGTGCTGGGGAGCAGTGGCTTGTGGAGCTGTAATTTACTTCGTCTATCGGCGACGTCGAGGTACATGTACGTACTAGTATTGTATCAGACTATAAACTTGCAGCGTGCGTTGTGTCATTTCAATATTGCTGGTCTTCAAGGCTATTGTAAACCTTTATTATCATCTTGATACCAAAAGTAAAGTTTTTCCTGCATCTAATTATTCAATATATGCGTCTGTTTTTGTGCTGATTTAAAACAAAAAAATCCCTCGAAAATATAAAATATAGGCAATTATATTTCTTTTTGCATCGTTTAAGCATAAGCAGCTCAAGCTTTTATTGTCAATTTAAGACCTTTTTATTTTGATGTGAGATAGCAATCGGTATGGGGCGTAACTACATCCTTCAAACAATATTTTATCACGAAAATAGGCATAATTGACCACAAGTCAATGCGCTCCACTCCCGTGCCGTCATTTTATTTTAAATGCTTTTTATAGAGTTATTAAGCCCTAATTACATATTTTCCTTGAAGAAAGACGTAATTTTCGTTATCAACGATAAAATCTGAACTAAGGCTTTGAAGAAAATCGTTGACAGGAATTTGGGGTACTGGCGAAAAAATGGTGTTAGTGGGTGCTCAGGTAAAGGAGAAATTGAGAAAGCAGATTTTCAATTTTTACCCAAAAATGGCAGTCGTGACGGCACTCGTAAGATGGCATGTGTGCAAATGTTAATTGATTAAGTCTCTGAACACTGAAGATTTATTTGTTATATAAAAGAATGTATGTAAGGCAGTAAATAAGGAGTTGATAAAGGCTACAACTGTAACAATAGCTTTAAATTATTATCACTTATACAATTTTGTAGTTTGAATACATGCGTCTAAGAACAGTTTTTGTTTGTATTTCCATCGAAAAGAATTATAATATTGAATAATGATATTATAATATTTCAAATTTTAGATATATGGCTAAAACGAAATCTTGCACGGTGTGGGATAATTCCTGTTAATAGCGCTGTAAGTAATCAATAAAGTACGAAATTGTATAAGGGTGTTATAACTTACATGTATTAATCAAAAATGAAATCAAAATTTAAATTTAAAAAAATTCCAAAAGTCAAGTGCAGTCTTAACAGGAGGGTTTTTGCACTACTGCGTTTTACATGAATATCATCGTTGCAGTGTCAGTGCCCTTGTGATGTCAGTGTTTGTAATATTATGGTCTAGGTATAATGTGAAAAGCCCATTTGGCTGTTATTATATCCTTTACACATTATTTGCAGGTGCTCCTACAGAATTTGGCGAGAGTATATGGCACCACTTCACTACTCCAGTCAACAGGAGACCAAGCGTAACGATTGGACTGTCCACCATTACTGTTGGTTATAAAAACAGAATAAAAGAAATAAACACAAGCCTTGCGCGTGTAATACCTTAGTTAAAAGTTAAAATCGATATCTGTAGTCAATTATTCGTTTTCTTCGCACATTCATCATCTTATTTAGCACGAGCAACTATCGACTTAGGTATGCATTATTGCAGAATAAAATTTTGAAAGGGGTCAATTGATTTACAGGGGGAAGATCTGTTGGCTATTCCTTCTCCTGAAGAAAACATACAGAGAACATTCGTCGGTGTTTTGAGTTCTGAGACAGCTGACAAACTCAAGGCTATGTTCAGAAAGAACGTCTGTCCAGAGATCGTCCATCTTAAGGAGGGTCACAAGTTACCATCTGAGTGTCGGCTCGTGATCTGTTGTCTATCACAGAACATCAGACAAATGTATTTAGATGATGGCACGGTCTTTGCAACACTGATAACAGACGCGGAATTAAGTCAAGGTGGGTACAAAATGTAGTTATGTTAAATATTCCGCTGCGTTCGAGGTTTTAATATACATATTTTAGGATATATCAAAATCTAGCAGCAATGTAGATTTCTTCTTCTTTAATGAAATTGTAAATCCATTACATATTTATGGTTTCCAGCAATGGTGTTGATAATCATTTCTGGAAAAAAGATGACACCTGGGGAAGCCCTTTACGATACAAGTATCTACGGCAGCGTCTTACAACAGGGCCAGAACCTTTACAAGAAAGGATGCATGGCCAGTCAGAGTTCACTGTCAAGAGAGCTAACTCGTGAGTGCACAGTGCAAGATGAGTGTGTCCGCCACCAAAACTGATTTTCAGACTGTTCTGCTCAGCATTACTTGGTACGAACTGAGTTTGCTTAGACAGTTAAATTGTCTATAATCCGTGGCCGGGCACAAAAACGAAAGGCACGAAAATGAGCTATAACTAAGTAAGGATAAAAGACAGGCATTTGGATGTGTTAATGATAATATTCTGAACTTAATTAAGTACAACAAAAATGATAGCTAGTACATAAAATTCAGACACCATCCATCTATAAAAACGCCGCTTTGTATTGAAATATTGAAAGAGTAGAAATTCATACTATGAATGGTAAATTATTTTGAAAAGACAGCACAGAGAAGACTGCAAAAAAGTAAAAAAGTGAAAATCAATTTTTATTCCTAAACTTGTTACAGAAAATAAGTTCCATAAACACATTAACATGAAGACAAGCTAGCTAATTACAAGAAAGACATATTATTACTCAAATATTAATAGAAAATACATTTATTTATTTATCTACAATATTCAATTGTAATTCATAATTGACAAAGTACAGCCTACAACTTAAAACTGCAAACATTTAATTTGTAGACATCTGCAAGAACAGGAGACATTTGATTTAGGTAGTGCATATTAAATAACTACAGATGTACATGTACAATGTACGTATGAAAATTGACTGACATGCCTTGAAATTTGTACTACGCATAAAACCTCCCCAACCAGTCAAAATTATTTTCACTGACTTGGTTGAGTTTGATGTCAAAGTATATAAAATGCGCAAGACGAGTAATATACATGCAGAAAGATTAATTTTTTCATATGGATCTATGGTATATGTATTCAAAGCTCCAAACACCATAGCAACAAAACTAACATGGGCACCTATCGTTTTTTTAAATCTCAATATGGATGCAAAAGTGCCAACTTTGCATGTTAGAAATTTAAGAAAAACCTATCAGACAGAAATATCTCACAGACACTACCTTTATGATGCCTCTAAAAACGGAGTAATTTAGGTGGATCACAAATCCTAAATTTTACAATTTTACCAAAAATTTAACGACCCCTTGCCATAGACTGATATACAAATATGAAATCAAGCTACATACAGGTCCATGCAAGGAGTATTTGTTCAGCTGCATTCAACCCAATACAATAACTGCTTGTCTGTTATATTCGAGTAATAGGAAATGCAGTCATGCAGAGAAATGGTGTTGATGTCGGCATATGGATATCAAATTAATGTTTTATATATTTTGATATTAATATTTACATATTTAATTTTGATATTAATGTTCGAACAAAAATATGGTCTGTAAATGTAGATATAATGTCTTACAACTTTTTCATATTACGTATATACATGTACATAACATAAACGTAATGAAGAAACCGTTTTGCCAAAACCGGCACATGGTGTCAACTTACCCTTGAGTGTGCGCTTATCAGAAAACTTTGTGATGTTGTGTTTATCAGTTAAGTTTCACTGTTCTTCTAAAAGGACCACAAATACTCACGTGGCTGCGCATGTACCTTTGGGCAAGTTGACACTCGATGCACTCAAGAGGTAGACAAATGGACATATCATTCAATACACGTCGTCAATATGTAAACAGATACTACTTTCCATCCAATGTGCTTTGTAGTATCAATATTAACGCTTGAACGACATTTTTCAAATGATAAATAGAACAAGGGCTTGCAAAATATAATAAATAAATCTATCAGCATTGAGATTAATTTAAAAATAAAGACAGACCTCTCAAAGTTAGCTAACCAAAATAGGATAAAAGTGTTACGAAATCTTTCAGTCTTAATTTCTGGCACAGAATCTGGAAAATTTGAAACCAGAATCACTAAAATTGTGACCTTTATCGTTAAACACAAACAGACAAAACGAGAAGACCAATATTTTTTGCAAGTTATAATACCAATTTTAAACTACATATTATATTAATTACGTATTAGATGGAAATTCATTGTTGGGTAAAGTGACATAGGTCCCCTGATACCTCAAGAACTCCACTTGATTAATAAAACCCGTTAATTTTCGGCATCATCCTCATCAACTCCAGACACCACTTTCGGAGATGTCTTTTGAGTAGGCTCTGGATCATATTCTGGTCTGCAGATCTCAGCGAGGAATGCTAGAAGTGGAACATCTGTTTTCTTTCTGTTGTGCCAATCCGATGGTTTTTTACAAACATCTCCGCAATAATTTGAAATAGCCAGTACCTTGTAAGGGGTGCCATTGGCATGCATCATTTCGAGAAATTTGTAATATTTCTCTGATTCTTCCTTTTTTGATTTCAGCTTGTCCCATTTGGTTAGAATTCCAAAAAGTCTAAACTCTAAAATGACGAAAAAAACTTCTAAAAACCCCAGGCCCCTGAATAATTTTGCTTCAATGAAAAGTGTATCTATGTGTTTTCAGTACAACTTGCCATGATTTCATGGCAAGAGAGAGAGAGAGAGAGAAGAAGAAGAAAAAGAGAGATAATGCGTTCGCACTCACCTTCCCCCAGGACTTCCTCGCATACTTTCATCACTGATTCGCAATGCACTGTAGGTAGTTCCTCGTCCGCTGCAGCAACAAAAACCACTCGGTCTATGGGGTCACCATCGTCGCATTCGGGTATCTCTGCATTTTCATCGGAGATAAGTTCATAAACTTTGGTGCCTAAAGGCAGACGGCCTCTTAGGATAGCCTTCAGGATTTCTGAAAAACGCTCGTTATCGGTATCGTCTGGTCGTAGTCCGGACATATCAAATAAAACTGGGAGCTGGTCTTTTTTAAACATCTTTGTCGACGGTTTATTCTCGCATTGCGACAAATCATACTTTTTAAAAAACTTTGAATCATGTCCTGCAGAGCTGCCACACCTAGCCCTCTCCTCGTAGTTGCCCAACACTGCCGTATACATGGAATTCACAAACGATGATTTTCCGCTTCCCGCATTTCCAATTAGCAGGATATGTTTTTTGGTACAAGACACCGTGTCTCTGGACAAGAAATTGTTTTGCTGGTAATCAATTTCATCTTTGTCTTCTTCCTTTGAATCGGAAGATTTGCTCTTATTGCTGAAAAGGCCTCCCATGCTAGCACACTTAAATGATGGTGATCATTGACATGGGGAACTATACAAGGAATGACACGTCTAAGTCCTTTATATCCTTTGTCGTGATATAGAAAAGCATTCATGTAACGCGAAAATAGTCCCTGAAGATAATAATAAGGAACAATGAAAGAGAAACTGGCAGCGGGAATTCTATGCTGTGTATTTACCCGGTACCTACCGTCTACCAGAGCCACAGATCGACTTTTCAAAGGATATTTACAGATATGTCTTTAGATGAATAGACGGCCATTCCACTATCTCTGGATTTTCCCATTTTCCCTGCAACCCTTTTAGAGAGTAGTTTTTACTATTTTTATTAAGCTGTTTTCATGTATCAGTACTTACAGGCCCGTAGCCAGCAATTTCAAAGGACGCGGGGGGGGAGGTTCTGAAGAAAAATATGGACCTTTAACAATGAAACCTCCGTGTACATAGACCAATATTTACTTAGAGAAGACCTTTCCTCGGCATAAAAGGATGTTTGTGGGTCCCCCCCCCACCCCCACGACAGACCTACCGGTCGTGGTAGTGTACAGTATGGTGGAAGCTAGGGCATTTCAAAGAAAAACAGGAGCTTGCCTATATAAATATATTTGGCGTTAAAGTTAAGAGAAATGTTATGATTAATTCTTATGGTCCCCGAGGTGAAATCCTTCTGTAAAGCCCTTAAATTGATATGGCTAAAGAAAATCGTAAATCCACATAATTGTTCCTCGTAGAAAACTCTTTTAATGGATGATATTGCGGAATTTGGGGGAATTGACGTATTGTTACTTCCATTGAAGGAGTTACAGTCTACACGCAATCTTAATAAACTAATGTAAATACTTTCTGGAAAGAGATTTTAGGAATAATTATGGGCTTCTGTGCAAGAATTTTCTACTACATCTCCGGATGATATTCTAGCGCAACCTTGGGGAAATGATTATATTAAGATCAATAAAAAGATGATCTTTTATAAAACTTGGTTTCGAAAAGGAGTTCCTTGCGTTAATGACCTGATTGATAATACTGGTTCAGTAAAAAGTCTGGACGTTTTTTGTGATGAACATAATATAGATTGTAATTTCCTTGACTATCAAGGCGTCATCAGTGCCTTACCTTATGCCCGGAAAGCTGCCGTAAGAGTGTACCAAAAGAACCTTGCAGCAATAACAAATAAAAATCTTAAAATATTATTAAAATCGAAAAAAAAATTAACGAAACTTTTTAGCCGAAATTTATTTCAGAAGCAATACATTTTTAACACCCATGAAATAATACAACGTATTCTCTACCCGATATAAATGACCCGTGATATAGAATTAACCCGAGCCCCCATGTATGTTTTGTACCACTGGTTTCTCTCTCTCCTTAAGACATCCATGCATACTTCACGCGCTGCTAAACAAGCAGAATAAGAAGAGTTTGTGTAAATTAAGCAGCGAGCGATAGGACGCACACGCTACTGAAAGCTACATGTGACAAAATACTCAAAGACTATAGAATTCGATATTTATTGAAGGAGCATTAAGACTTATTATTTCTGAAAGAAAGAACTAGCCAGGTTTCGGGTTTGTCGCAGAGATAGGCACTGATTATATTTTAAGCGCTGCAGGAATAAGTTCCGTACCAGGAATGGTGATAAGAATATCTTATTGCATAACTATATACCCTGTAATATACATGTAGTCATACTGACAGTCAATGAAAACGCATCAGAAAACTTTCTTGTACTTTTTTACCGATAATCGTTTCCAACCATATAAACGAGTACAAATGCACTTGTTTTGTCATAAAAGAGTTTAAGTCACTCGCATGTTTAAAATTTCCGCTTCAGTGATTATGTGATCAGCTGTTACAAAATCATGTGTTTTTCCTGTCTCGTGATAAATAAATGATGCGTTTTCATTGACTGTCAGTATATATACCCTGTAATGCGTTTTGTCATATTTTTAAATGACAAGGTACTTTGATTGAGGAAGAGGAAGACAGTAAAGGATATGGGCCTTACGTTTATAATAATAATAATAATAATAATAAATAGACGGTGTCGATGGGTATACGTAGCCATCGCATATTCCCGCCCATCCCCATAGAGCAGCTCACCACTAGGGACCACTTACCACACACGCACGTACACACACATCTCATTCATCCAAAGGTATTTAAAAATATAAATGTAAAAAAATCTACAATGTTAAAAGAATTTAGAATCAACCAACCCCCAGGGACAGCCCAACCCCCTGTTGCACTAAAATTCAAAAGTGCCCATGCACATTTCTGAAGATGGGTATACTATAATCACCAAAGTTTCAACTTCCTACCTGCAATGGTCTAGGAGAAAATAGCAGAAACTACAATGTGAAAAGAATTCAGAATCAACCATCCCCCGGGGACAGCCCAACACCCTGTTGCACTAAAATTCCAAAGTGTAAATGCACATCCCTGATGATAGATCTTCCAATTCCCATAGTTTCAATTTCCTATCTCTAACGGTCTAGGAGGAGATAGCAGATACAATGTCACAAGTATTTAGAATCAATCACCCCTAGGGAGAGCCCAATCCCCTGTTGCACTAAAATTCCAAAGTGCCCATGCACATCCCTGATGATGGGTTAACTATTCACCAAAGTTTCAGCTTCCTTACTCTAATGGTCTAGGAGGAGATAGATGAATTTATTGTCGTTTAACGAGTCAACGTAAATGTGTTAGAGAAGCGAGTCAGGTGAGGAAATGAGTTCAAAGGGCGGGGAATTTGAGATGCGCAGATTGAGTATTGCGCAGTAGGCCACACTTTTTATTTTTATGGATGACATCCTCTGGGTACGCCAAAATCGGTGCGAGAGGGCGAAAAAAAAACAGTAAAAAAAAATTCTGCTTATGTAAAGGAATGCTGTCAGAACACAGATGGAAACACATATTTTACCACAGAAACACGACTCAAACTAACAATATGTCTTTATCCATGCTCACAAAATATTAAAGCATTGTGAATTCTTCGTAGAAATGTAAAAAAAAAGTCATGAATAGATATACTTCATATTACCAAATCTATTTAAGGTTATTTCATGCATTCACTTGGTATAGCAATCAATAAAACAAATATCAATCAAACAGTGTGTCTTCATTTGTATTCTCAGAATATTAAAGTATTTTGAACACTTCACAGAAATGTTAAAAAAATGATGCAAAGATATGCTTAATACTACCAAATCTATTAAAGGTCATTTCGGACGATGCCATTTTGTCTACTTCAACTCACACGAAGCAGCCAAACTGTCAGGTGGCCTGTCCGACCTTCAGCCCGCCAAATACCTCGACGCCCTTGTCGACCTTTTTTTCGCTACAGAAAACCTGGTATTGATGTGCTGCTTTGTACAGAATCTCACAGAAATTTTTCGGGCGATAATTGTTGGCCGCCGCCAGCCTTTCGCACAATTGTAAAAAGGTGATATCTCCATGCCCAATAACAATGGCATACCAATCCAAAACGACGGCGACCGTTCTCTTTATGACTTTTATTGTTGTGTAATTTGAAAGTAATGCTAGAGATGAATTTGACGGCAAAGCGGCCGCATTTCCACGTGGCGATAATACGCATGCGCAGAAAGCGTTTGCGACAACCGACTTCGTTGGGGGCTGGGGGGGAATTTTTTTTTTTTTTTTTTTGGAGAACGGGCGAAAATCGGTGCGTGCGCAGGATGTCATCCATAAAAATAAAAAAGTGTGGCCTTAATAGTATAAAAGGAATAGCGAGACGAGTAGTTTTCATTCGAGACTGTTTCAGCCGTCTGCGTCGGATTGGTGAAGTAAATCGCGAATGTGTTAAAAAAGGAGGCAGGACTAGGATTCGGATAGTGAATTAAGATTCTGTAGACGAACGAGAGAGCAGAGATTTTGTAGATTTGGTGGTAGACGATAAAGAAGAGGGTAACGAAGATACATAAATAAGGACAGGTGATGTAAATAAAAAAAGTTCAGTCGGTAATGTGGCAGACACGTTCTCGTTGTTTAAAGCCTATATGGGAAAAACAGTTCAAATAGTTGAAAAGAGAACACGCAAAAGAAAGTCAAAGCCAATACAAAAAGTTCAAGACGGTATAGCAAAAATCATAATTTACGGGAAATCAAAAACAGTTAGAAATAAATACCGAAGTAATTGAAAATATTCAAAAAGCAGATATGTTAATTAAAGGTACATACGAACCGAGCATAGGTGGAGCGTGGATTCCCAGTAACACATGTAAACCACTTCTACTAGATTTTTATATGACTCAATTAAATTCTACATGCCATATACAGAATAAACAGAATAGATCACTCGATCAGCCATAAAAGACCTTTAGACTGCTCCTTTCTTTAAATTTTTGGTTGTAAATTTAACCTACTTTCGTGACCTACTTTCCTGCCCCATTGACATACAGCTTAGAATGCCAGCAGAAAAATACGTTCAAACATCATTTTCGGGTAAAATTAAACAATGCCTTTTGGTAATTCTCTTAGTTATACTACTTGAAACTATATATGCTGACATTTGGTTGGTTTTTGTGACAAAAAATTGACTTTGTATGCATCTTTAAGGATGAGCAGGTAAAAGAAGACCGAAAGGTATTGAAAGAAAGCATTGACATTTTACAAAAGCGTAATAAACACATAAGAATAGCAGAGAAGTCAAAAGCAGGTTGGAAAGCGGTAAAAGGATTTAAACTGCACGAGTCAATTTTGCAGGTGTTTCTGACGGGATATTTTCTTTTTCGAAGAGAAAGATGCCCAAATCAAAACGACCAGTGATTTACCTACGGGGAATATGGCCATTGGAGGGAGTTCTGCACAAACAGATACCAAACCCAGGGTACAGGGCCTCCACGTGAAAGAAAATACGGACACACAATTCGGGAAAGAGAAGCTACAGGTAGCGGGAGATAACAAAACTAAGAGAAGCAAGACGAGAAAATCAAAATTACAAGATAAGTATATGATCGATAATAATTTGAGAGATTCGGATAAGTTGAAGAATTACCAACAAAACAATGTTAAAGGGAGACTCAAGAGAAACTACCAATTCTGGGAAAGCATACAGACTTATAACTGTGTTTTAGACGTATTCAAAAATTGGATAAATCATTCCATTTATTCAGACTCTGTTGGATTCAGTTATCAAGAATAACAAACCATCTCTTGAAAACACAGAATTTGTCATCAAAGACATTAAAAATTTGTTAAAATTTGTTAGAATTTGAGAAGTGAAAGAAATCCCAAAGGTGGTAAATCCGTTAAGAGTTACTTCTAACGGCAGTACTTGATTTAAGACACGTGAATCCATACATTTGGAAAGAGAAAGTAAAATTTAAAGATACGAACGAGGCGACAATATGTTAAATTGGGGAGGTATAAGTTTCAGTTTGATTAGAAAGATGGTTATTATCACATATATATTAGGGAATCACAGTTTTTGCTTTCAACCAATTTTCTTGGTGTATGAACGGTTAGATGAAATACGATAATGATACAATGCTTTATTTTTAGAATTTCGTCAGCAGGTTACATATTCAATAAAGTTTTGAGATGTTTAGTGAAACATTGGAGATCAAAACATATAACAATTATTATGTATGATGGTTTGGTATTTAGCGAAAAATCAGAGACTTGTGGAAATTTTACGAATCTAGTCAGACACGATTTAATTAAATCTGGTTTCTGGTATATGGAAATTAGCACAAAAGTTGAACTGGTTGGGGTTACATTGGGATTTGGAAACAGCAATAATTTCAATAATTAACAAAACAGTTGCAGATTTTAAAGTTGATATAATGGATATATCAAAATATAATATATATAAAAATATATCAAAAATTTCTGCTCGAAGTTAAGTTGGAGTTACGAGAAAAATTATGTATTTATATATAGTAATAGGTGATGTAACGAGAATGATGACTAGAAATTTGTATCAAGTGATAAATGGTAGGAAAATTGGGATGGTCTCGATGATTTGCATGACAAGTTAGATATGTTAAATGAATTAAAATTTTGGTTGTCGGACATAGACAGACTAAATCGCAGAGACATGTTCGTGAATGATGTTCCAAAAATACTGGGGTTTTCAGATGCAGGCGAACACACACACGGTGGTTATTTGTTTGGATGCAATTTTGAGATTTGTTTAAAAAAATGTGATCAGATATTGAGAAAAAGCAGAGCTCAATATGGAGACAATTTAAGTCGTTACTTATTTCATTGCAGTCATTTACAAAATTTATTAAAAATCGCAAAATCGTGTGATTTACAGATAATCAAAATGTTGTGAGAATAGTACAAACTGGATTGACGAAAGTGAATTTGCAAACATTGGCATTAAACATTTCAGTTTTTGTGTAGAAAATAATACCATTTTGCAAATAAAATTGATTCCAAGGACACAAAACGAAAAAGAGGATTACGTAAGTAAAATTATAGACACAGAAGTTTGGCAAGTTACAGAAAATTTACAGACTTGACATTTAATATGGAATATTTTTTTCCAAGTAATTTTTTATCGTTTTTTCCTATTTTGCTGACTGATAAATGAAAATAAGGATTAAAATCGTTTTTTAATAACTTAAAGTTATCTCTTTGATGTCATTGTGATATCAATTCATTAATGGAATTCGCCAGAGAAGCAAACAAAAACACATTGCCTATTCTATGTCATACGACTTCCATTAAAAGATATATTTTGGATCTCCATATTTTCCAAATTATCGTCTGTAAAAGAGTTATACGCTCCACAAAAGACCCTCATGTCAGTTGCTATAGTCACAGTAATGATCGCTGTTACGCCTGGCCTCTTCTGGCTGTTGCCAGCGCTCTCTAGCGGCAAGGCATTCCTTGGGGTAGGTTTTTAGAGTTCAATCTGGAATGATATTCCAGGCATCGGTCTAAAAGTGTCCAATCTGGTCCAGTTTTATTGTAGGACATGTAGGCAGTTGATTCGGCGAGTAATGGCCTACCGAAATATTGTCTATGTGGTTCAAATGTGGCGATTTTGATGACCAAGGTAGCTGCTCATTCCCTTGGTTCTGTAAGTTATCTGCTATTTAAAGTGCCCTGTGTGAGCCTGCAACCTCACCGTGCAACCTAAAATTGTTCCTAAGGTGCCCCCTATCAAATGATAGTCAAGTGGTTCCGAGATTATTCCTTAATTTGATCTGGTTCAGTTTTTCGTCGATGACTACCATTGGTGTTTTGGCACCAATGTGGTATCCACTTCAAATACTGACGCTGTCAATCACCCTTTTCACTTTAGACCCGGCATTTGCCTCATCGTAGGCCTCTTCTGGATATCTGTAAACTCTGTTTGACTAATTGGGCGGTACAGGTGAAATCTGACCTCAATAAAGAAAGCCATGCAGTTTCATTGTTCTACCCAGAAACGGTCATGCCCCCCCCCCCCCCAATTCATTAGAGAAACAGACGACGATGTTTTGCTGTTTACAGTGGGTGCCTCAGAGGTCGTTTGGTGTTTTTACCTGCTAAACCCAGGTTGGTGTTTGCTAAGGGCATTGAAAAACGCATTTTGGTGGCAATTTACCCCTTGTTCTGAACGGACTAAGTGTTTTTTGTTCAGTTGCAGCAGCGTATCCCGAAAGACAGTGGGTCCTGTACCCTGTAGGTAAGATTTTGATACACTGGGGGGTGACCTCTGTGTAGGTACATCAGTCTGGGCATTACTCTATAAAACTGTGGGGACCGTTCTGTTTGGCGCTATGATCTGTCTGGTAATGTCTGTCTTTTTTGCGCCATTCTGCCATAGATTAAAAAATTTGTAATGCACTACTTGACTCATCTTCCGCACTGCAAAACTGACCGCTTGCATGCAAAATTTCAAATTCTTCTATGCAGTAGTTGTCGACATATGGATACTTTTTTGACAGAACCAAGCTTTGCCTAAGCCAAGCTTTGACCAGCCCAAAGGAACACTACCCAATTAAATCACTGCATATTTCATAATGTAGCAGCGCGACAGACATGAAAGTCAGTTAATTGGTAGCGACACACCTGACTACACAGTTCTCCATCACAAATCCTATATGAGATCCGAGTTTTTTTGAAAAAAGAACGCATTTTTACCTAGGTATACCTTCGAAACTGAAATATTCCATATTAAATGTCAAGTCTGTATTTAATTTTAAGTTTAAAAAATGGGGCACATATACAAAAGATAAATTTGCAAATTACGAAAATACAAAGGTAACTCGTAAAGGTAATTCAAAATTTAAAGGACAATGTTCATGTAAAAATCCATTTCTCGAATTTTGAAGATACAGCACTCAATCTATACACTAGAGGTATGTTTTAATCGATCCCCGCCATTTAAAAATTATAAAAACAATCTATTAGTAGAAAAAAAAGTGTTTTAGTAAACCTCACCTCAATATGCAAAAATGAAGCAACAGATCTGGGTCACGTGGTACTGTGACGACAATCACGATAAAGGTCTATGAGACTCTACTGAGCTGCAGGTGCATACAGACGGAGAAGTTAGGGAAAGTTGTGTTGAACGGAGTTGAGGAATTTTCGTTATGCTTCGGTGTGTTGCCGTGGGATTCACCAAAATTGCAGCTCTCGTTGACAATCTTTCTTTGTCTGTGACGGTCTTCCGTGACTTACTTACTAACTTCGGTGACAATAGTTGCGATGCTCTAGATCATGGTCACCTCAGGTGGTTTAGATCATATCAAGAGCTGGTAGTCTTTCAGATTTTAAAACTGTCATCAGTTGGCAAACTTACTGATTGCTGATGCATTTTAAATGCATTGTAGTTGACCAAAAGCTCGTTTGCAACAAACCTGTTAATTATGCACCGCTGCAATTCCCAAGCCAGGTAATAACAGGTATGAAACTCGTCTTGGTGGGCTTTCATATTTTTCGATATATCTCATTTATTTCATGGGGTTATTTTATTGGTATTTGTAAATGACGTTAAATATCAATACTTAAACAATTAAGTTCAAACACGGTCGAGAACATTAATAAAAGAAATTGCTCTCAGGGTATCTTGGAGCTTCCGTGGAAGAAAACGTGTTGAGGAAAAACAGGAAAAAGAGCGTTATATTAAAGAAAAAATGGGAACTGCTATAATAAAATGGTTCGTTATCCTAATTCGTTTATGCTTTGAGGATTTGTTTCTGAAGATTATTTCATCTGAAATATTAAATAATTTAAAAGATTGATTATTTTATAACTTGAAACGCAAATTCTGCGTCAGTACGCAATTTTTTTTTTTTTTTTTTTTTGCAAATTTGTAAGCTTATAACAACGTGCTATAAAGATCTACTCAAGAAAAAAATTTGCTTGGGTAAAATTGAGTACGGAATGAACTGGAGACACTTGGCTTGTCATTAAGTTTACACGAAAATATGTCAGGTAACTTTATACTGTCTTTGAAAGAGTAAAGATTGAAAGATAATTTTAGACAAACTTTGACGGGGGAAATACCTACAAAGAGTAATGGGCTATTTCGCCAACATCTTGTTGAAAATTTTACACTGCAATTCTATTCAAATAAGCTAAGGAACTAATTTCCAAATTAATACTCTCATCACATAACAGGGGGGTAACCAGACCTGCAAAAATTGTACGCACATATTTAAAAAGATTACAAGCACATACAGCAAAATGTAGACTTACGCAAAACATGAAGGACAGCGTAATCACAGCAAATGTACCTCATATAGTAGCTAAATTTAATTTGCGTTCGATACAAGCAAGACAAATTGAATGCCATTTAACCCTCTAATTAAGAGGTAAAGGAAGTTCCAGGTAGATGGATGATTAAGATAGGACTTGTAAAGGTAACGGGCATTGTTTACCTCAGTTTAATAAAAGTATGCAAGACGGAGTGTCAGCGGTTTAATAAAATAAATTGAATTTCACAAATAACATGGACCTCATATGCAATAATCAACATTTCCCTTAACTCATTCAAATGCAGTGTTTTATACAACTTGGGATAACCATAATGAAATGCTTGTTAAAGAAATGACTAGACGGGAAATGGTTTTACACAGCTTCACGAGGATTTAGACCCCTCGGGTAAGAGATTTGAATGAGTATAAACTTTTATCAGAAGCCAGAGAAGTCATCTTACAGGTAGACAATGCAGCTCAGTTTGACAGCTAAGCACGCTCTGTTCTCCAGTGGCTCGATTGTCGTCATTGGACCACGTGACCACGTAGCTCATTAACTCCCAGGCCGAGCAAATAGGACGTTTTTTAAAGCCAAAAATTTACAAAATGAGCTTTTAATTTGTGTATTTGGATAAAGATATCGTTAGTTGGGCATGTTTTCTGAAGAATATGTTCCGTTCAGGCCATTCTGACGGCATGAAGCAAACCCTTTAAGAACTAAAATGCAGAAGCTGATGATGCCTTTTTACAGGATTTGTCAAATGAGCTTTGGAAGTAACTGGCTCGCGCTGCCCATAATTATTTTACATGCGTGTTGATGAAATAATTTTGGGGCTCTGTTTTTTTTTTTTTTTTTTATCAGAGTATATGTAGATGGGCCCTATCCAACGGTCTTGTTTGATAGGCCTACTAATTTACAAGACTGAGAAGACAATATCCGCCGGACTTCCGACTTAACAATTCTAGGAGCTTACGTTTTTTTTTCCATGCAATTGTCAGCGCCCTACGTGTAATATCGGTTACGTAATATTCACTTTAACTAGATTAGAATATTTTTTTAAAATTTCAAAAAAAAAAAAAAAAGCAAATCAGCAGGCTCTTTTGCCATGCATCTTGGACTTGTTAAAAAATTGTTTTTTACAGACAGACACCCTGTGTTTCATTCAGGCCTATGACGATATCACGAAGAGTTGTGTACTAACGTTTTATCAAAATTTTAATTGACTTATCACCCATTAATCGCAAGCTCTATGCTGCCTACATGCCTATATTACACTGCATGATGACTCATCTGTTGACAGCCATTTCGCTGTTTTCACCTGAAAAATTGACGTCATCATGGCGCATGCGCAGTAGCGTTGCTTACCTTCAGTGAAGAGAGTAATCGAGAAGCAGCGAGTTAAACTTCCGTGACAGCTTCACATGTCACGAAAATAACATAGACAGGAAGTCCCCAGAACTAGAGTACTTAGGCCAGTTGACCACGTAACTATATATAGAAGAAAACGATCCGATGAGAGAAAAGCTGTAAATCTAGAGGTAAGTCCTGGTTGTAGTTCAAAATGGAGGGTGCCATTTTCATGATTTAGAACTCAGAGACTTATAAGATGAAAGTGAAGTTGACTGCGTCTTAGTAACTGAATTTACATTCGCATTAGATGTTTTTAGTTCTGGCAGAAAAGTTATGAGCGGATAATTAGTGTACTTTGTGGTATTTCTGATCTCCGGAGTCGGGCGTCTTTGTTCGTTTTTGTCGTCTGATATGTCATTGTATGTAAAAAACTAGTGTGGACATGCTATTTGTTGTCTTTAAAGGGATAATAACTCTTCGTATGAGACCTATATTTCACGATAAAAACCTTGTGAATAACTCATAGAAATATAATATATTCTGTTTTACCACAAAAACAGCAGTTATAGCTTTTATTCTGATATTTGAACTTGTCTTTAGACCACGTGACCTCCATTGATGTCTATACTCTGTTAAAATCTCTTAAGAGATTTTAACAAAAAAACAAACTTTTTAGAAAAAAACCAGGGACTAACTTTGAATGTAAAAATGGATTCAATAACCATTGGTAAGTATGGAAAAATTGTTGTTTACTCCAGGAAAATTCATTTTTTGGCCGAAACGAAGAGTTATTATTGCTTTAAAAATCCGGTGTTAAGACGTCTTGTCTCTAATTTTTAAATTGCTCACGCCTAACTAGATTTTATGTAATCTAAACTGCGGAAAATCTTAGCCTAAACAGATCTTTATACTGTCAAAATTAAATGCATCACTAAATGATTTTCTCTGTTTTCTATGAAGCTGATTGCTGTGTACAGCAGCATTTAGCTACTGTTTATAATACTCAGGGTGTGGTCAAATAGACATAACGCCTGGAACAATACCTGTCTTCAAGATGGTACATTATCTCTTAGTGTATTCAGTTCTTGTCAAACAATAACTGGAGATTGGTGACAAAGGTGACGGTACAGGTGTGAACATGTCACACCTTTCATTAATATTCTGCAACAGTTGGTGATCCACAGTTGTTAATGGGGTGATGTTAGCGTATTTCCCATGTTCTCTGTGTTGGCAATGTTTATGACATTGTTTTTTGTATAGTATGTGTATCAACATATAGCTGAAAAAAAAAAAACAGAACACAGTCAAGTATGAAAGTATTCTTGCAGAGCTTTGAATAGAATCAAATGAAATATGATTATGATGGATGATAAGGTTTAAATTTGTAAAGTGCACGGTATCTCGCAGTAACATGTCAGACTTTGGTCAGAATTCTCATCTGAGAACTAAGGTAAATTCATCTATTTAGGTAGATAAACAATAACAGTAATAAACATAGTCACCCTCAGTGTCTTCTTTCTGTCTGTTTTTAAAGGGCAGTGACCAAGGAATGCATGTGTTCATAGACTTGAACCTAAAGACTTTTTCATGACAATTTTGAAATAATTTGGCAGTCCACAAATCACCAATTAATGGCAAAGTTTCACATTCTTTTCTCCCATTCACTTGAACAAAGAACCTGTATGTCCTCTGGTATAAAGTTTTGCCCCATGGATTTAGAGGTTAGGAGGTGGGTTACCACATACACATACAAAATATCTCTGTAATTGCTAATGTCGCATGGGCAGAGGAAAAATTTAGATAAATTTTCATTGTATTCTTACTAGTATTTGGCTCAAGAAATATATCAAATATTAACTAAGTTTTTGCCAATTTTCTCCTTAATCTGGTTTAAAAAAAACCCTGATCTTTGTAACCTAATTCAGCCTTTTAGCTATTAGTCAAATGAAAATCATATCCAAGAGAGCTCCCAGACATGATGTTCTGACCTTTGCTATGTTCTTCTGTTGCCAAACATGTTAGTCTGACTTGCCCATTAGGTTGACAAGATCACCACTATAGAACAGTGCCCCCAGGGTCATGTTAATGACCATGTTGAACTGGTTTGATCATTATGCACCAACTACTGGCAATGACTAGTAATGGGAAGGTATTGTTGTGGCTACAGTAAAAAAAAAAAAAAACTGTCATCATCACTCATCAGGGTAAAACAACAATAGTGTCTGCAATCAGTGACAAAAATCAAAATTTGTTTTTGTCCAGGATTTTCCTAGAGAATGTGATGTGACATGAAGATATTGGTAAATAATTTAAGCTGTTAGTTGAAGAAACAATCCTAGTGACCCTTATAAATGATATTAATTATAAGTTGGCTTCATTTAAAGTCAGAAAGTCCTTGAAAAGTACTTGAATTAGAACCTCAAAAGTCCTTGAACAGCTGAAGTTGAATTCCTAATGCTGCCGAATGAACCATATTATTTTAATTCATAGCTGCCTCATGTGACTACAACATATTGTACCACAGCAGTTGAAGACATTAAATATAACTAATTCAACCTAATTCAGAGGAAAATAATGAAAATGAAATACAGATTCCTCTGTTTGCTTACTTGTAACAAAACATATATCTGAGATGAACAAAGATTTTACTCTGTGTGAGAATGGAATAAAATACATGAAAAATGACCTAGTCATGGTCTTCTGCTGTGTCAGCGTGACATGGTGAAAAACTTGGAATTAAGGCCATAAGGTGCACTTCGAAAAGGATTCAAGTTACACTGAATAATTCCTTATGCCTCAGTGTAGAAGTTTTATCAGTTGCACTTTTAGCGACCTGCTCACTTCCGGATTTCACATGTAAATGAAACCCACCATTGTGCATAAGTATTTGTTTTTTACAAACACTGATTGTAAACAGGGAATGTTTTGGAGTTGAATCAACAAGAGACTGCTCTGATGACATTTTATCAGTCAGCTGGCAAACATGGCATATGTAATGAGTATGTAAACATTTTTGAAGCATAGAAAATTTTCTTTTTACCTGTGTACAAGTTACTTGATTTTATTAATTTATTGTTCAACTTGACCTGTGATGTAATAAATTGTTGTCAAGAAAGGCAATTCTGTATTGTCACTATTCACAAGTCACAATATAATCAGTTTGACTTCCTTGTCTCAGTCAGTTCTCTCTGCAGGTTGTATGACAGGCTTAGAACAGATTTGTGATAGGCTTAAGACAGCTACGTATCTTGTAGGGCAGTTTTCTTTGTCAGCAACTTTTCTGTATTTCAAATAATAGAAAATCTATTCATAATCATCATCAGAAAAAAAAGTGACCCGTGTTCTAACAGTTCATAACGCCCAGATATTTGTACAGCTGTCTGATTCCCATAAATAAATCTCTTCTGACTAATTTCCTGATTTATGGATATATGATTTAGGTAGAAGATTATCATATCTTTGTTTGGTTTGCATACTGGGAACCGCCCTGTCTTGATATAGGTGCCGCCACTGGTGGCCTTTATCCCCTTGGGCAAATTGTAAAAGAATAAATCATTGTTTAATTTCCTGGTTGCCTTTTCCTGACAAATTGTCTGATATGAGAGGTAATGGTAGGTAAATGAGGTTAAATTCTGATGTCATTGCTGATGAAAAAAGTATTGGAACTTGAGTACTAGTAAACCCTTTTTGTATGGTAATGGCCATTCAAAGTTATTATTAAAAACTTATTGTTCACATTTGACTCATTAGTCATACAGGGACACAAAAAGTTGAAGGCGCAGTTACAAATTGTCTTCAGAAAAAGCCCCCCCCCCTCCCCCCCAGCCAGGCCGCCCTTTAAACTTGTAGGCTACAGGTCAGGGATCACAGCAGTGCAGTAACCAGGCACTTTGCTGCTCAATACTCCACCCAGTTCATATAAAAGATTTTAGATTGTAAGGCATATCTTCATAATAATTCACCCAGGTATGTAAAAGGTTTCAGATTTAAAAGGTATGTGTTCACAATCTAGGGGCTTTATTATGTAGCTAAGCTAAGACAGCATTTTAGGGCGTAGTCTCGTTAATACTATAAATGTCCAGGTTATATACGACAACACATTCCTTACTTCAGTTGGGGTATTATTATGGAAAATAATAATTTTAACACAGATGATATCCTTTCTTACCTCTCTTTGACAGAGAATTGAAATATTAGGATTTATTATCTTTTAAAAAGGTGAATTTTAATCCAGACGTCTTCATTTTAAGACACATCTTTACCCCAATTGTAAGCTTCTGCATGTTAACTAACAGCAATTTGTTCAGGCAGCCAGGCTTTTGATTGAATTATAAATGACTCAGTGGATATCCAGGTTATGGGAAAAATTAATACCAGTAAATGTTTTTCATATCTTTTCATTTGTTTATATAGATATTTAAATTAATTTCTTTGCAAAAGTTGTTGCTTCAAAAAATTTTCAAATATTGAATTAAAATACTTTATGTGTGGCAAAACAAAACCTGATAAAAATAATTTTTTGGGTTTTTAAAAGTTATGAATTGTGTGACGGTTTTATTTTGTTTATTTTTTTTTTCAAGTCAAATCTAATAGGTGGAAAGTTAGGGTTGAAGGGAAAAAATGTTTACTCTGAATGAAGATTTCATATAGATTCTATGTCATTTTTCATGTTAGTTTGACTAGAAGAGTAAACAGCTCCACTTTTGCAGAAAAAGACTGGGAACCCTTGGAAAAAATATCAGCTTCATGCTTTGAAAACTACTGAAATATTGAAAAGAATGCATTTCTATCCTTTCAGAAATCACCAACGACCATGTTGAGTTGTATCGTAATTGCTGCCGTGATTGGCATGGCTGTGTCTGCGCAGGAGCCCCCAAACTGTGCGTGGAAGCCCCGGGCCACAGTGAACGGCATGTCATGCTGTCTACGAGACTCTATCCCAGGGTGCAGGTGTATGAACCCACCTGAGGAAATCCCGGCCGACTCTGGCGCCCCTCTCTGTGGCCGTTCAGGTAAGTCAGGGTGGTCAGATAAGGGTGCCTTCCCATCATCTGTGGTACTAACTTGTGTGGACAAACATCCATGGGAGACTCTCGCTGAATGTTATCGGATGAACAGATAATCATGCCTCCTGGCATGGAGTAGAATACAGAGTAGTTGGTGATTATGCGAGTACTTTGGAAACAAAAGGGTTCGTGTTTAATCGATTCAGTTCAGCAAGAGTCCCTGTTGAGTTAGTGTGCACTGACTAATTTCGATAGATTCATGGTGTATGGACCCTGTAGCACGTTGTGTTAAACTTAAGTATGTGGGACCTGACCAGTCCAAGGGCTGAATTGTACCTAGAGAGAAATCAATATATGTAGGAAAAGCAAAATAAAAGCAATCTGGTGCTGTTTGTGTATGTGTAAAGTAGTACTTGTTACAATTCCTAGAGATGAAATACATCTGGATATATACGGACTTTGGATGTAAACCCCCTGGATCCTCATATAGAGCAGCATGGCTTTGAGGATTGCATTTTTAACCATTGTACCTCTTTAATCTGTGAATGTCATTCTTTCAGGTGGCGGCTGTCCTGCCCTGCATCCACTGATGGCTGTCGGGATATGTGCAGAAATGTGTTCTGATCACGCTGATTGTTCCAATGGACAGCTGTGCTGCAGCAGTGGCTGTGGCCACGTGTGTAAAGACCCGGAGCGTAAGTGACTCCTCCATCAGCCTCCGGTTTTGTGATTATTTAGTTTAACTGAATAGTTTAAGCCCAGTTTAAGATGGTCTAAAATTTTAGACCAAAGTTGTTTGATTACTTTCACCTTAGGTGGAGTAACAAAAGACCACTTACATGAAATGCTGCACCTGGTTTGTGAAAATGCTGATCATTACTTTATTTAAGTGGACCACCGCATGTAAAACGAGAGGGAATATTTAGTTTTAAGATAAAGACCAATTTTTGTTTTAAAAAATTGCGTTTCTGTTTTAACACAATATATTTAGTTCTTTGTTGATTTTGTTTTAAAATAGAGACCAATTTATTTTTTTTGGTAACAAGACTCAACCAGCTGCTATTGAAGGTTATGTATGTGATGTCAGCTTATGCTTCACACTGGCAATATATCACATTGTATCTGGTAGTATCACATTGTATCTATTAGTATCACATTGTATCTATTAGTATCATATTGTATGTATATGTATCAAAAAGTAACACATTGCATGTGTATTTCATAGTCATTAATTTTGGTCCTCCCATTACAGCCATAGTGACAGTTGACAACTACGACTGCCCTGACATCCGCTGTCAGCAAGATCTGGGCTGCGACGGAAGCAGCCTGAAGAGAGACAGCAATGGCTGTCCAATGTGCGAGTGTCAGAGTGAGAAAACGACCACTGTCGCCAGTGTGGACAAAAGTAATTATGCCTTGTCCAAGTTCTTTTTGATTTAACGATTTGATATGTGCCACTTAACCAGTTTATCCTCTGTCAGAGTAGAAAAAAAGAATATTTTAAAAAATTGTGGCATTTTCAGTGCCAGGTAATTGTTGAAATTTTCAGCTTTAATTTTCATTTTATCAGAGCTTTTATTTTTTTCTACAAATGCCTTAAGCATTCTGGTAGTTCATAAACTTTTAACTCTAACCTTTTGGCTTTATCAAGATAAAATTTTGATACCACTCTGTTAGGACTCAATTTCAATATAAACAACATATTGTTGCATTGTCACAGCTTGTGTTGGAGGCATGGTGTGGAAAGAATGTGGATCTCCCTGCACACGGACATGCTCTGAACCCAGCCCGATGTGCATAGAGATGTGTGCGCCGAAATGCGAGTGTCCCAACGGTCAGGTGTGGCACGAGAAGAAAGAACAGTGTGTGGACCTGGCAGAGTGCAGTACATCAGGTACGCCTTGGAATGCCCATTAAGGCTTCTCTTTTATTGGTGTTGGTCTTTTTTGTTTCAAAGATGTGGAAACTTGGCTCTCTGAAATGTTATGCAGAAATAAGAGTTATTTTATTTATTTTTTTTTTACTTTAAGTTACTTTTATGTGTTAGAATCTTTTTTTCCATACTCTTGGCAGTATGAGCTTTATATATGCTTGAGTCTGCATTTATGCACTTTAATGCTTTAGATGTTGATATTGCTTTGAAGTACAATTCTTTATTTAATAAGTGTTGTGTAATGTGGTGTTGAAGTTTATGTTAACATGTTGTACCTTTCATACCATCTCATCACTTATGTTTTTATTCTTCCTTCTGTCTTCATATGTGCTTCCTTTATTTTAATTCGCACCTGTTCGTGCTCTTTAACTTTAGTGTGTACTGGGGGTCAAGAGTGGTTCGAGTGTGGAATGAGTTGCACCGCGACGTGCGATGAACCAAATCCCATTTGTAACAGGATGTGTGCTGCGCGATGCCAGTGCCCAAGCAGCAAACCTATTTTCCACGATGGCGTGTGTAAGGAGCTGAAGGACTGCCCAGGTGTGCATTTAGGTGTGGAAATGATGACACTTGATGCTGTTGTGATTTCTACTACTATCACCACCACTAATACTTTTACTACTACTACTACTACTACTACTACTACTACTACTAATACTACCACCACTACTTCTATGGCTACCACTACTACTACTACCACTACTACTACTTCTGCCACTACAACTACTTCTGTTGCTACCACTTCTCCACTACTACCACCACTACTACTACTTCTGCCACCACCACCACCACCACAGCTTCTACTTTTACCTATACCACCAACACTGCCCCAACTACTACTACTCTTCTGCTACTACTTCTACCACCAATACCACTACCACCTCTATTACTACAACTACCACTAACACTACTGCCATAATAAGTTCAGTCATTCATACATTGTGGGCTTTTCAGTCACCTTTAATGTCATTGGGGTGTTGTGCAAGTCATTCTCTAAACTTCTGGATGTAACACATAACTCAGTGTTGACATTTATGGTAATATTAGATGTAAGATGGTGCTGACACCTACAGATACAGATGTGACTCAGTGCTGACACCTATAGTTCCAGTGATATAACTCTGTGCTGCCCTCTGTAGTTCCAGAGCCTGAACCTGCCGACCACTGTCCCGAGGGCTGCCCCAAAGGCCAGACATGTCAACAACAGCAGGTTCAGTGTATCAGGGCACCGTGTCCCTTAATGTGGACCTGTCTACCTGAGCCTGAGATGCGTGAGTTTTTTTTTTTTTTTTTTAAACCTTGGATAACACATAAGTAAAATATACGAACCTAGGTTAATTGAATGAGAGATGATCATTCATGATTTAAAGGCTGGACTTATGTTATTCTGACAAAGTTGATGATTTGTTATTTTCAGTATGGACCAACGTTAATTCAAACAAAGTTGATTATTTATAATTAAAAGGATGGCAATGTACATTCAAACAAAGTTCATAATTTATTATAAGAATAATTTATCACCAGATTGTGTGAAGCTGCTGTTAGCATACAAGTGTGAGGGAGTTTCAGATAATATCATTCTCTACATTTATTGTAGCATGCGCCATGCCAATGTGTGCAACTCGCTGCGAGTACGGGTACGCACTGGATGCACGCGGGTGCATGACATGCGACTGTCGCAGCACGCCCCAAAGCAACTGCCCCGTCGAGCTGTGCGCAGACAGCTGCGGGTACACCACCGACGAGTACGGCTGTAAGAAATGCACGCCCTGCACCGAGTGCCCAATGTTCAAGTGCGTGCCGTGCAAGTATGGTTACGAGATAGATGAAAACGGCTGCCAGACATGTGAATGTCTTCAGACTCCACGTCGCCATGTGTGCCCCATGGTGATGTGTGCCAATCATTGCCCATTCGGTCGGCGTGAGATGGATACCTTGAAGCACTGTACTGGCTGTGAGTGTGCTGGCCTTGACATGTACGGGCTGATTGGAGTGACCCTGGGTGGAGCTGTTCTCATAGCCATTTTAGTGATTGTGACGGTACGTATTTGGCAAAAATTGTTTAATTTCATATATTTTTATTTCCTTTTTTCCCCCCTTTCTGAAATAGTAATATGTAACTGAGAAGTCAGAACTAAACTTGACCTTTTCTTTTCAATAGAATTCAGATCAGATACCATGTCATTTAAAACACGTAGTCCAAGATATTCACAGATAATTTCCATTTATATTTTTTAAGGACACACTAGTTTACTTATTTTAATATGATTAAATCAAATTATTGAAACAGATTTAATTTAAGTGATGTTTTGACAGCCTTGGATATATGCAGCAATCCATGCATTGCATCATTGCTTGAATGTTCCAATTTTGTCCACCAGGTGTGCTGCTGTAGAACAGCCAAGAAGAGACAAGGCAAGTACAACATGATTGTTGCAGCCATGACCAAGCAGCCTGCCTATGAGAAGATGCGGGAGAACAGCGTCTCTTTCAAGGCATCTGTTCCCAAGGATGGAAGTGAGGCTGACATCACCGTCAAAAAACCAGTCAGTGTCTAACATATCAGACAGTTTTCAGTGCAGCATGTCAGTGCTTATGCCATCAATCTGAGAAAAAGAAGATAAAACATTTTCAACGGTCATAAATGGCAGAGAGCAGGGTAGTGTAAATATAATTGAATTGTAAATAACCAAAGCATTACACACATAAAAAGATTTATTCAGCTCCCGTCAAAAAAGCTCAGTTGGTCCTCTGGTTCAGTTGAAAACAAATTGATCACATGAAAATGCTCATTCAATCTTTACAACAATTGTGGCAATCTTTACTACAATTGTGGGAACAGTGTTCACTTTTACCTGCTGAGGGCAGTTCTTTTAAAACGATAACTTTGATTAATTTTGGAAACGGGAGTCATGCTGACAAACTCTGTCATGTACCACCATATATGCCAAATGGTAGTCTTTAAGAACATGCTTTTTTCTTCACAAAGGATCTAATGCGTATAAATACCTTAGAGTGCTTGTTCAAGTTTGGTACTTAAACATGTTGTAAAATGAAAAGCAATACACCAAAGGTTTACACATAACTGAAAGACCAGTTAGTGTTTTAAATAGCTTTTCTCTTCTGCATTGCTATTCACCACTTTACAGATACTTACAAAATCGCTGCGCGCATGCGTGAGAATTGCATTGTGGGAAAAAATAGAGCAAAACAAAAACAGCGAGTATCCGAATAATGGGGAATAACCTCGACGATCGCACACTCTGGTCCATGATTGTAAAATTAGCGGGAAATTACCTTTCTCGATACCTTCTATCATTTCTGCAACTTGAAACACAGCAGGTAGTCATTATTTTGTGTTCAAGAGCCTTCGCGCCATGAGTTCACGCTCTTTCCCCTCCCCACAATGCAGTTCGAGTTTCCTGTCGATGTACAACTGTAAAGTGATGAATGGTACAGTAAATACTGCCATAAAATGTATTTGTAAACTAATAATGCTTTATGCAAGATTATATATTCAAGATATTCATACTTTTATAGCACAAACTGCTTTTATAACATAATGAAGATCGTTTCTGCAATGATATACATTCAGGATATTCATTCTTGTATATGTTATGTACTTCACTTTCGTTGTGTGTAAAAGATCATGCATTGTATTATTATTAATATGGCTAACTTTTCGCGTGTAGCATTCCAGGGTGAAGGTATTTTTGTACTAGGGTAATGCAATTATATTTGTTAAAATAGTGCAAAGTGCACCAAAGACTTTCTTTGAGGAGTCAAAATATTGCTTTTCTAAGTAATCAAAAGTTTTTGCCACATTATTATGGTTGTCTTTATTATGTACAGACACAGATGTGTCTGTACATATTGCCATCACCTGCGTCTGTCGTCGCCGTCGCCGATCATGTCGCCGTCGCCGTCGCCGTGCACTTTCAGCGTTAACACCATAAGTGGAAGACAGTTTTAATTTTTGGCTTTATATTTACAGAGCTGACTAATATTCATAAAACGCAGGTCAAGTTCGAAAATCAGCATGATCGGGCCATTATTGTAGGATTTATGCTGTTTTTTCACTTTTTAGCATATATGCAACACTGTTAACACATTTCAAGGAAAACCGATAGACCTGTTGTCATGAAACTCACAGGAGTAATCAATGTTACTAAAACGCAGGTCAAGTTCGAAAATCGGCATGATCGGGCCACTATTTTACTAGTTATGCTGTTTTTTACCTTTTTCAGCATATATGCAACACTGTAAACACAATATAAGAAAAACAGATGGGCCAATAGTCATGAAAGTCACAGGAGTGGTCAATTTTACTAAAATGCAGGTTGAGTTCGTAAATCAGCATAATCGTGCCATTATTTTAGAAGGTATGCTGTTTTTTCACATTTCCTCAGATTCAATTTTTAGGCATGTTAACAGTCTCATTTTTAAACTAATAAGATACGTGAAAGTGTTAGTTTGACATTTCCTGCATCTTTACAACATTGTTAGTTGATTTTGTAAAAATGATGGTAAACATGTTATCGTGTATTGTGTAATAAAGTTTCAAAAATGGAAATAAACTCATATCATTGCAATTTGTCAGATTCAATCATTCACTATGTTCAGAATCTCAGAATGGAAGAAATTGGACATTTAACACTGCTCTATTGATATTTTTCTCATTACATCAATTTTCTTAGTTGATCATATAAAAATGGCAGTAAACTGTTAATTTTGTTTTATGTTAAAAATTGTTAAAAATGGGGGGGAAAACATTTCAGAACAGTGCTGTCTTGTTTACATTTCGGCATTTTCAAGTTGTGACTTTGAAGTTCCATGGGCCTGAAGACCTTTGCTAGTCACATTTTCTGAATATCCATGATACTAATATTTTATTATTAAAAATTGATGGTCATTATGCTGTTAAACATTATGTAATATTGCATCAAAATTTGAAAAAAAAAACTATTTTGGGCACTGCTCCCATGATTACCTTTTAAGAAAAACCATGTCACTTACTGTTCTCAAACTTACAGGAAAGAAACATGGGACTAAAATACAGCTTCAGTAGGCAATGCAATCTGCCAGATAAACAGTTTTTTTGTGAAAATTTAATTTTTCACATATTGGCATTTTCAAGGTGTGACTTTGAAGTTCCACAGGCTTGAAGACCCAGGCTAGTCACATTTTCTGAAAATCCATGATACATATATTTTGTTATTAAAAATTGATTGTCATTTTGCTGTTAACCATTATGTAATATTGCATCAGAATAGAAGAAAACACAATTTTGGGTGCTGCTGCCATTTGACCATTATGGGAAAACCATGTAACTTATGATTGCCAAACTTTCAAAAAAGAAATACAGGACTAAAATGCAGCCTGAGTTGGAAAAGCAGTCTAATTGACTTCTTTTTCTGGAAGTTTTACATTTTCAAAGTGTGAACTTGAACTCCCATGGGCCTGAAGCCTTATGCTTGTTTCACATTTTACTTAAATTTGCATCAGAATTGACAGTAGCCTATTTTGTTATTTCCTGCTTTTTGTCTGTACATTTGACAGCTTTGCTGCCTTGTAATTATTTATTTATTATTATATTTCAGTTCCAATTTTTTTCTTTGTTCCTTAACCCCTTCTATATTTAAAAACATGTTGATTTCATCTCCTGTTTATTGGGAACAACCACTTGTTGAGATGAAAAGTTCGACCAAGAAGAAATTGTGTCTAATATCCTGATACAGTCTTGATTTTCATGGAAGTCAAGGTCAAGAGGTCATGGTACAAAAGTCAAGGTTGGATCGACTGGGCCACAACTTATGTAGTGTGTTTAGTAGTAAGTTCAGTGTAACTTTCACACTGGCCTTTGCTGTGCTAAATGAGAGAAAATCTGCTAAGTTTTCATCTAATAAGGTTGACAGAGCCCGGTGCTAAAGATAAGGAAGTATAACTGTGATATTTATTTGTTTGAAAGTGGTTCTAGGAGGGGCTGTGGCAAAATGGTTGTTTGTATTAACATATTTACTGGAATCTCATCTACAGAATTCCTTATCTGTGTAGTACATGTCCTGTATGGGGTTAAAGGGTTAAGGTGATTTCAGATATTATGTGTATTTCTTTTTCTCAGTCTCTCTAATATGTGAAGAAATAAAATTAATACGACTGAGTCACTTGCCTAGTAACAAATGTACATTTTAATACTTTATTTGTTGTAAACATAATCCGCATATGCTGTAAACACTGCTTAAAATGAAATAAAATTGGATTTTTTCCAGACTTGTTTCGTTTGAAGTTGATTAAAATCTAAAACAGATTACGTTTCACATCGGTCAGTATACTTTAGCGATACAGTCCTTAGCGTTATGTATTCGTTACAAGGGGATTTATTTCTCTTGAGAGATTCTCAAAAAATGTGCTCGGATTTTTATTGAAAGATTGATGCCAATGTTAATTAACCTACCGCAATCTTGTCCAAGAAAATCTACGAAATAAATGAAAATTGTCTGTCGCCGTTAGAACGGTGAACCGCAGCACAAATAATAGAAAAAATAGGATTACACCGCAAAGATGACTTTTATTTTTCAAACCCGTTGAAAATCTGCTCTCGTTAACCCATGCATGCCCTTTCTTAATTATAATGTGAACACATTGCACATCGCACTGCTATATTGTCTGTTTATTAATTACACCTGAAACACTTAATGAGTGTTCCTCAAGCCTTAATATTTACATCAAGAATTTTGACTTGAAAATAATAATTGATAATAAAATAAAATTAAATAGATATTTAAATATCTGACTTTTGGCTTGTCTTCCAATTCTTCGTTATCCCAATAAAACAGAGAGACGATAGCAGCGACAGTCCGACGGCTCCAAGAGCGATGTAAATTTTGGCCTCCATGCAGGTGAAGTTGGAGTAGGCATACACCACGCCAAACGCCACGTACATGAAGCTCCTCATGGTAACAAAGACGGGCCACTTCTGATCCGGGAACTCGTGGCCCAGGTACGCTGAAGCAAATGAAAAAGAAGCCAAAATTTTATGACTTTACGTTTTAATTGCCTTGCATTGTTTCTACTTCCAAACATTTCAAACTATATGTGTATAGGTTGTTGATATCTTTTTGTCTCATATCTCATAGCAAATAATTGCCACTGCAATATAACAAATCTATATCCGCCCCGATTAATAATAAAAAAAAAAAAAAAAACTCTGCCCGCGGGTTACACTAAACGAGATATTAAATCAAAAATATATACCCCGATGTATTAAAGTCTCTTACCAGAAGCGGTTGCCATCCACATGGAGTCTCCCAGTGCAGAGACCACAGGTATCAGAAAGTAGAACTCCAGTGAATCAAAACCTGACGACTGATATAACAGCATGCTAGCCATACATGCAGAGTTACAGCAGGCGGCGAGTATAAACATGGTGACCCAGCCCACGTGCTTCACGAGGCGAGAAGTCAAGGCCGAGCCAACCACCAGGCCTCCGCTGTAGAGCATGGCCGACCAACCGTTATATTCTATACCAATTTCACAGCTTGTAAACGCCTGTAATTTTTAAAAAGAAAATCCGCTTAATCTTAGAGGACATGTAAGTTTATATGAGTATTCGACTTCTGGTGAGAACTACAGTGATGACCTTGTTTGCCTTTCTTACTTCCACTCCTTTTTTTTTCTCTACAAAAAGAACAATGTCCAGTGATATAGTGAGAGAACAGTGCATTGTGCTATTATAATGTAAATGTTTTTTCATTTAATTTTTAATCTTTTCAATATATATGTGGGCTTTGCTAAGCCTTACCAAAATCAAAAGCTACCTACTGTTATAAACTCTGTAAGGACGAGGGTCTGCCCGATTCCAACGACCATAAATGCTGGCAGAATAAGACCCATCTTCTTTCTAAAGACCAGTCGCCAAACAGTCACCAGAAAATCTTTCACGCTATGGAGGGAATCCCCTGTCGTCGATTTGACGTCCTTCAAAAATAAAAGTGTAATAACAAAAGCCAAACTCAACAATCCTAAGAAACACCCTAGAATGATATAAATCACGTACTGTTCCGGTTGGGTGATGTAAGTCCTGGATGTATCCTCCCAGGGACAGAAATTACTTCCACAAAGCGCGCTCAAGTTCCCGCCTTGCGCATGAGAGGTGCTCTCATTACCAGTTGTGTCGTCTACTGGGCTGTTCAACACAAGAGCGGAGACAAGATTGCCCCAGATGCCACTAAATTGAAAGATTGTGAAGAATATTCCCTGAAACATGCCCATGACTTCACCTTGAGGACGGCCGGTGATTTCAGAGTACTGAAGACCCAGCGCGGTAACAAAGACAGCGTTGGTTATCCAAGCCTGAGCGTGTCCTGGAACAAATTGATTAATACCAGTATTTAAGGCAACACATACAACGAAGGTTGGGAGTGAGAGGAGAAAGAGAGAGAAGGAGGAGGAACAAGACAGACGTCAGGTTTCTGGAAGAGAAATGCAAAATCAATAAAATAATGGAAAAAAATTAAAAGTATACAATATTCTTAGTTTGATAATAGGTCAATAGTCCACAGTAGTAGGTCAATAGTCAGATTATCCAATACATACCTATTCCCACCAAAAACGCAACCGGCAGAATGATATACGGCACCATATAGAAATGTGCCGCAATGAATACTGCTTGGCAAACCCAGCCTAGAAGAACAGATCCCTTTGCCCCAAGATGTTTGGCAATCACAGGTGCAGTCACTAAAGAACAAATGGACCCTCCATAATTGCACATTAAAGCAAAAACGCCTATCTCCGGATACAGTATACTCTCTAGATTCAATAACGTGAAGAACGGGGAGTACCCCAACATATACACGGATGCAAGAACAATCAGCTGTGAGAGAGGCTCCCATTTGGACTGCTGAACGCGCCGGTCACTTTTACTCAAAAGAGGAGTGCTTTCTGTATCATCCCCTTGGTATGCGTCGTTGTTTCTTTTAATGACATTATTGTCCCGGTCTACTGTGGCTTGTTTTTCTTTCATGTTGATCCCGTTATATCCGGAGTGCTGAGTTGGTTTTTCTTATCTATCAGTTGACGGCCGTCCAGTTGCGTCTCGTGCACTGGTCGCCGTTTAACACATGTTGAATTGTTAATACATACGTAAATATCTGGATGCAGAAATGTACTGCATTTCACAGTTTTAGCAAAAGGCAGCTGATTTCGTCATACTTTCTCGCTATTTAGACCAAGTTGCAGTAAGAACCAATCTAACATATCAGTCGTCGTTTACCAAACTGCGTGTTATTTATATATGCTTAATGATTGTGACAAAGCTGCGCTTGGCCAAGGGTTACTTAAGGGTTGATCAAGACTAAAATAAGATAGCTAGAGTCTCACTGCTTCAAAGTTGTGTAATCAAGCCGGCTAGTGAACCCGTCTGAACGCCACTTTATCTTCATGTGTCTGGAGGTCTCCACTATTGACTGATCTCACTGGAGTGGTTTACACATTAACGACTGGGGTAATGTCTTTCTGTGATAGCATCAGTCATGGCTGTTCTGTCTTTAAAATCCTTATTTTTGCAATGAGACAGGATATCTTTTTGGGACCTTAATTTCTCAAGTAATATGTGTGAATATTTCAATTGCACAACAACAATCAGATGTTTAAGATAAAAAACTAATTTTAGTAAAATATACATAAGACACTAGCTAAGAAATTATATTAGGAATCGTTATTATTTCCTTTGTACACTTCATAAATATTCGCTACAATCTTTGCAATCTTCGGCATTTTTTTAGAAGACAAATGCATAAATAAATTAAGAAGCAGATGAATAAAATGTGTACAAGGTTTCAAACGGACCACCACTTCTCATATTTTGATAGTCTTAACACAATCTCTTAATTTTTTTAATTTATTAGATATTTTATTTATGTACCTTTACTGACCTCACGAGAGCCATGGAGAAGATAAATTTTGAATTCAAATTTATCATGTTTTACCCTTAATAGATAAATTTTCATAAATAAACATTTGAAATAAATAGGCTTACCAGAACAATTGTAAATGCATGATCCATCATAATATATAATGTTCTGTTTCACATAGATTGTGCATTTCTCACTATTGAGATACGTTTCAGGATACGAATCACCATTTAAAGAAACAAGAGACATATTCGGCAAGCGTGGACACACAGCAACACAAATAGACCACTGCTACTAGTTTCTTATACGACTAAGATAAAGTCGACATGCCAAGTTATAGACCAGTGTAATTCCTCGTTCAACCAAAAAAGTTTTAAATCTGTTTCTTAATTCTTTAAATTTCTTGCCGGGAATTGGCCCTATTTATTATTCCCTTGATCCAGTTCGTCAATTCCGTTAAATGATGTACTAGTTATACTGTGCGAGCATTGCATACTTATTCAAATTAGAATGCTAAGGGATGTACACAGCACAGAAAGAAAACAGAAAATATCTACTCGAATATCAGTTTTCGGGAAATATAAAACGATGTCCTTGGCATTCAGCGAAAGTTTACTATTGAAATTATATGATGCCATTTGGTCGGCTTTTTGGCAAAAATAGACTTTAAATGCATCTTTAAATGTCGTTTCTTGCAGAGGGAATACCAGTACGAACTTGGGGAAACAGACTTAAAAAAAAAACGACAATTTACCTGTTACTACTACTTTCTTCTTTGAGAATTTGATATGAAAAATATCACAGTTTACAATTTAATTTTTGTGTTTTGACTTTCCTGCCAATTTCTGGTTATCCCTAAAAAGGTGAGAGACAGAAGAAGGGACAGGCCTACAAACACCAGCATTGCGTATACTTTTGTATAGGTACATGCAAAGTTTGAATAAGCATACACCAGCGCATAGGCTACATACATGGCGCTGCGCACTGTGACAAAGACAGGCCACTTCTGATCCGGAAACACGTGGCCCACGTAAGCTGAAAAATAAAAAGAAAAATAAATAGCAATTATTTTTGCTTTCACGCATGCGTCTCAATAAAAGTGAAAGATGCTGTAATGTAGTCTTATCCTAAATCTAACAGCAGCTACTTGATAAATATTAGGCAAATTATCACTAATCCCGCACAATCATATTAAATGAAAATGAAAAATCGACTGCATTAATAATAATATGAAATTAAGGCTTGAAAATGCGGTATCTGGTGTCAGGAAAAGAAGATTTAAAAAATGCCCACAATGTGAAAAGTTCCTCACCAGAAGCCGTCACTAGCCACTGCACGTCACCCAGTGCAGACACAAACGGTATCAGAAAATAGAACCCCAGTGAATCAAAACCAGACGGTTCATAAAACAGCATACTCAGCATACATGCAACGTTACAGCAGGCGCCAAATACAAACAAGGTTACCCAGCCCACGTGCTTCACGAGACGAGAGGTCAAGGCTGAACCCAAGATTAGACCTCCGTAGAAGAACATGGCCGACCAACCGTTGTATTGTATACCAATTTCGCAGCTTACAAAAGCCTGCAAATTTAAAAGAAATGCTCCAAAATCCAGAACAAAGCACCCATTATTCAATACAAATGAACTGAAGGACATTTCTTCAAAAATCAGTAAAAATCAAGAATTTATAAATGGATTGAACAGTATCTATACTCCTCATCGACTTTATAAAAACAAGAATATATGTGATAGTACTGCATTTCTTTTTATCTTCTAGTATTGTTGTTAAGACAAAAGCAAATGTATGTTAATAATGGAGTAGTAATTATTTGGCTATCATTAATAATTTGCTAATAATGTCATCTGCTTTTCGGAATCAGATAAAAAAAAAACACGTCAACAGCATAAACATATACAAAAACTATCCAACTGTATAAAAGATACCTACTGTGATAAACTCTGTAAGAATAAAAGTCTGTCCAGCTGGCACCAGCATAAATGCTGGCAGCATGAGCGCCATTTTCTGCTTAAAAATAAGTCGTCCAATAGTCCCAAGAAAATCTCTTAAGCTGTGAAGAGAATCCCCTGCCGTTGATTTCACGTCCTTCAAAAATATAAGTGCTATCACAAAGGCCGATCCCACCAATCCTAGGAAACAGCCAAGGATTATATAAACCACGTGCTGTTCCGGTTGTGTGATATAAGTCCCGGATGTATCCTCCCAAGGACAAAAATTACTTCCACAAAGCGCGCTCAAGTTCCCGCCTTGAGCATGAGAGGTGCTCCCATTACCAGATGTGTCGTCTGCTGGGCTATTTAACACGAGAGCGGAGACCAGGTTGCCCCACATGCCACTAAATTGAAAGATTGTAAAGAATATTCCCTGGAACATGCCCATGACTTCACCTTGAGGGCGGCCGGTGATTTCAGAGTACTGAAGTCCCAGCGCGGTAACAAAGACAGCGTTGGTTATCCAATTCTGAGCGTGTCCTGAAACAAATTTATAAGTGTAGATACAGAGGTTAGAGAACACACACACACACGCACAGAGAGGGAGAGAGCGAGTGTAAAGAATTAACCAACATCCCCATATGTATTTTTATAACTATTCAACGCAGAAAGACAGAGAGACAGACCAGGAGAAAGGGAAGGCGATATCACACGATTATCACACGATATGCCCGCTACGGTTTTGAAACCTTTAATGTTAAAGGAGTCATAAGTTTACCCAGTGCTTACCTATTCCAACCAGGAAAGCAACCGGCAGAATGACATAAGGCACCATGTAGAAATGTGCCCCAATAAACAGAGCTTGGCAAAACCATCCTAGAAGGACAGATCCCTTTGCCCCAAGATGTTTGGCAATCACAGGTGCAGTCACTATGGAACATACGGAGCCTCCAAAGATGCACATTAAAGCATAGATGCCTATTTCTGGATTCAATACTCTTTCTAAATTTAATAAAGTTGCCAGTGGGGAGTACCCCAACATATACACGACTGCAAGAACAAACAGTTGTGAGAGAGGTTGCCATTTGGACAGCTGAACGCGCTCGTCACTTGTTTTCGTAAAAGGTGTGCTTTCTGTGTCGTCTCCTTGGTTAACCTCGTTGACTCTTGTAATGCAATTATTGCCCTGCTGTTTTACGGCTTGTTTTTCTTCCATTACGATTTCCTAATATTCATAATGCTGAGTTGGCGTGTTAGTGTTATCTATTGGATGCCGGTGACCTGAACTAATGTCAAAGATTGAACTGAACCCATGTATACATGTATATATCTCTTTGTGCACGTTACACAAAAGCGATAGCCTGTTACTCTTTACACACTGATCAGTTGATTCGGTCACTCCTTCTGGACTTCAGGCCAACCTCAGGTCAAATGGCATCTGTACACTGAGTGTGAAATTAGGTAACATTCGGAAAACTTCGGTAAAATTCGGTAACTAAAACTGCGTGACAGTTTTTTTTAGACAGCTGCGGCTTTCACATGTACAGGTACCCTATGTTTAGGTCGTGGAAGACAAGCTTTGAAACTCAATATACATGTACAGTATATGCCACATGCATGTCCTTACAACCGTATCTCTCAATTTTAGTTACACACACACACACACACACACACACACACACAAATAAGCACTCACATATTTAAAGATTGGACGGCATATTATCGTTTATGACCACAAATGCATGTAGGAAGCCTTTTATATATATATATATATATATATATATATATATATATATATATATATATATAACGTAGGGTCTGATATGTGGTCTCTTGACTTTGAGGCATTTGACACCACTCGCGTAGCACACATGAGTTTTTCTTTTAAAAAAGATAAGTATCTAAAGAAGTACATAAATAAAATGAGGTTTCAAAGAAGGCATACAGTTCACATAGGTTTCAACAGTTGTGAAAGCATTGTCCTCTTATGATATTTTGGAGATTTTCAGATTATAGAGACTATTTAAAATAGCTTTCAGGATAAATATAACCTTTTAAAGCCCTTATTTGCAGAGTCCATAAGAACCTTTGCACATAATTTGGAAAACCACACTTATCTTCTCATTAGTATTTCTTTTATTAATAATTAGTCTTTAGATTAAAATTACAGTTTACAATTTAATTTTTTGTGTGTTTTGACTTTTATGCCAATTTTTAGTTATCCCAAGAAAGATAATAGACAGCAGAAGGGCCATGCCTACAACTCCCAGCATTACGTATACTTTTGTATCCATACATGCAAAGTTTGAGTAAGCATACACCAGCGAGAACGTTACATAGATGAAACTCCGCACTGTGACAAAGACAGGCCACTTCTGATCCGGAAACACGTGGCCCACGTAAGCTGAAAAATGAAAAGAATAATAAATAATAATAATAATGTTCACGGAGCAAGGACATGTTAACAAATATTAAAACAGATACCGCAAAGATAAAGGAATGAATAAGAGAATATACCAGAATTTTGAGCCGTTTTTTTTTTTTTAATTTCCCATCTAATTTAATTTGCATTTAAATTGAATTTTTATAACTCAATATATGTCACTATGTTAATCGACACAGTTATATTAAATGCAAATACGAAAATGAATAAAGGAAATAATATACAATAAAGACAATAATATTAATAATAATAAATAAAAAGATTGATATCTAGTTTCGATGATAGGAAAAAAACAAAAGTGTAATAACTTCTCACCAGATGCTGTAGCAAGCCACTGCGCGTCTCCCAGTGCAGACACAAACGGTATCAGGAAGTAGAACCACAGTGAATCAAAACCAGACGGTTCATAAAACAGCATACTCAGCAGACACGCAGCGTTACAGCAGGCGGCGGATACAAACAAGGTTACCCAGCCCACGTGCTTCACGAGACGAGAGGTCAAGGTCGAACCCAAGATTAGACCTCCGCTGTAGAACATGGCCGTCCAGCCATTGTATTGTATACCAATTTCGCAGCTTACAAAAGCCTGCAAATTTAAAAGAAATGCTTCAAAATCCAGAACAAACCAAACATTATTCAATACAAATGAACTGAAGGACATTTCTTCTTCCGATTGCCTTTAAAAAAAGAGAGAAGGGAAAGCCTTGTAAATCCTTTCCCCACGTTTGTGGTAAAGATGACAATGACAGCAAAAAATTAAGTTATGGGGAAATATTGTCTGATTTATGTGCTGTGGTAAATACAGAGGTTAAAATGTAATCCGCCCTTTAGAATCCAATACAACCAATATCATAAGATACCTACTGTGATAAACTCCGTGAGAATCATAGTCTGCCCAATTGCCACGAACATAAATGCTGGCAGAATAAGACCCATCTTCCGTTTAAATATCAGTCGCCAAACAGTCACCAGAAAAGCTCCTAAGCTGTGAAGGGAATCCCCTGTCGTTGATTTCACGTCCTTCAAAAATAATAGTGCTATCACAAAGGCCGATCCCACCAATCCTAGGAAACACCCAAGGATTATATAAATCACGTACTGATCGGGTTGTGTGATGTACGTCCCGGATGTATCTTCCCAAGGACAGAAATTACTTCCGCAAAGCGCGCTCAAGTTCCCGCCTTGCGCATGGG
Organism: Lingula anatina; assembly: GCF_051362555.1. Lineage (NCBI taxonomy): Eukaryota > Metazoa > Brachiopoda > Lingulata > Lingulida > Lingulidae > Lingula > Lingula anatina. The sequence continues at coordinate 2,226,581 of NC_141775.1, read as the reverse complement.
AGGTGCTCCCATTACCAGTTGTGTCGTCTGCTGGGCTGTTCAACACGAGAGCGGAGATCAGATTGCCCCAGATGCCATTAAATTGAAAGATTGCGAAGAATATTCCCTGGAACATGCCCATGACTTCACCTTGAGGGCGGCCGGTGATTTCAGAGTACTGAAGACCCAGCGCGGTAACAAAGACAGCGTTGGTTATCCAAGCCTGAGCGTGTCCTGGAACATATACCGGTATATTAGTGTGGATAGAGAAGTTAGAGGGTGCATGGAGAGAGAGAGAGAGAGAGAGAGAGAGAGAGAGAGAGAGGCAAAGAGTAAGGATATGGATAAAAAACTCAAGAATGAAAAAAGTCTGCATTGAATGCGCTGCTTATTATCTAAATGGTCTACACGTCACACAAGTGTCAACATTAGTTTATCATGTATTTACCTATTCCAACCAGGAAAGCAACTGGCAGAATGACATAAGGTTCCATATAGAAATGTGCCGCAATGAATACTGCTTGGCAAACCCAGCCTAGAAGAACAGATCCCTTTGCCCCAAGATGTTTGGCAATCACTGATGCAGTCACTAAGGAACATATAGATCCTCCAAAGTTACACACTAAAGCATAGATGCCTATGTCTGGATACAATATTCTTTCTAAATTTAATAAAGTTGACAACGGGGAGTACCCTAACATGTACACGACTGCAAGAACAACCAGCTGTGACAAAGGTTTCCATTTGGACAGCTGAACGCGCTGATCACTTTTACCCAGAAGAGGTGTGCTTTCTCCATCGTCTTCTTGGTATACGTCGTTGCTTCTTGTAACTGACTTATTGCCCCTATCCATTCCGGTATGTTTTACTTCCATTGTGACTCCTCAGTCTAGTGTTACATATATATCGGATGTGGTTGTCATAAAGTACTTTCAAAGATCAAAGGAACCCTTGTGTACAAGTAAATATCTCCAAGGCAATTTAACCATCGATCAGATCAGCCTCATCTTTTTTGACTTCATTCGACCTGTAAAATACATCCCATACATGCAGGCCGAGTTAATTGTTAGCTGTGTTGAAAAGAGAGCTGTTTAAACAAATACGAGCGCGTTGACTGATGGCCTTGCTTCGCACTGTCAGGGGCACGTGCTGTCTGTCTGTCTCACGACACAATGTCAACCTTTCTGCAATCAACCCTGGACAGACGTCTCTTCATCTGTAAGAGACGACCATGGAAATGCACCAAGTGTTAATCTAACCCGGTTGGTTTAGATATTAACTAGTGGGTAAATATTTGTCTGAGATAGCACCAAGAGCGGTTGCTCCTGCCTATGTCTCTACCTCTGATCTGTTTACCACAATCAATGTCAGATTTAGAAATGTTTTGATACAAATGTCCTATTTTGGAAGCATTTACTCTGGTATTTTTATTTACTCGTATGAGCTTAATTTCCAAGCATATTGAAGTGCTTTTGTCATTTTTACATTCAATTCACATACATTGTGCACTTAAGTGTATACAGAAATCGTACCGCATGTTCCACATGCATCATTTATTATGTTGTGTACTTTGGTGTTCTATTTATCAACATTTATATAACACATAATTTATAATTATGTTGATTGGGAGATTCAACAAACTAAACGGTTATTCCAAAATGATTAATGTACGAGAATTATTATAGTTTCTATAAGTTTTAGAATGTGCAACGCTGATGAACACCAACATTTTATTGAACATTTTACTTTCACAAAAATATTTTCAGTTCGATTTGAAATCATTAAAAAATCTTAAATATCCGCCACTGACAAACAATAACATAGAACGTCAAAGTCTGCACATAGAGGGTCGTCTTTTTGTTGTCACTGTATCGACAGATCTGCGTAAGATGACCGTTTTGCCCATGCGCAATAAAGCACCACGCGTATTCCCTTCATAACTCCCGGCAGCTTTTCAAGCGTTTATTGTTTTCCAATGCGCAAATAAGTAGGTCCATTTTTCAAAAGTTCTTTAGCGTCCTTCCGTTTTCTCAGACCCTCAAACGTGTAAAACGAGGCTAATGACAGCAGCACCATGCTGATGGTAATGTAAACCTTCGCGTCCATGCATACAAATGACGTATAGCCAAATAGGATGACGTACATGACGTTTATGAAGTTTCGCATTGTGACGTATACGGGCCATTTTTGCTGTGGAAAGTAATGGCCGATGTAAGCTGAAAAAAGAGCAAAATTACAGTATGTTTAAAAAGATAATATCTCATTATTTGTTCAAAGAAAATAATTATGTATGCTGTAGCTTATTATGATGGTGCTGAATTTATCAACTTGACTGAATTAACTTTGAATCAGGTTGTTCAGCAAATAACACATTACTTAATCTCACCAGACATTTGACAGAACCAAACGGAATCCGCAAGCCCCCAAGCTACCGGAATTAGGAGGTAAAACTCGATCGTCTGCTCTGATGGTGCAAAAAACACCATGGCGGCAAGACAGGCCAAGTTACACGCCGTGGCAATGGCAAACATGACAGGCCAACCGACATACCTGGAAAGTTGAAATGGTATAAATTGTCCTACACATATGATGAAACGAGAGGCATTACTTTACAAGACTTTGAAAAAAGATTTTGCGAGATCTCATTTCTTTCAAATCTTTTATGTGATGTGGACACTATATGTATGTTTCAACTCTAAAATAGTGCAATTTAAAATATTTAGAATTGACATAAAAACATTAAGATTACATGATCATTATATCGAGGGTGCAAAATATCACAAATGGGAAAGTTGGAAATAATTACCGTAGCGTTCGTCCGGTTATTGCTGATCCTAATATAGTACCCCCAGCGAAGCATATCATACTCCAACCGTTGTATTCTATTCCGATTTCACAGCTGACGAATGCCTGAAAAAGGATAACGAAAATATTATGTCATTGATATTCACAGAATTTGGTTGATTGAAACTACTATTTAGATTAACCACGTAAAGGGAAAATCGGGCGTTTTTAGGTCTGATAAAAAAGAGCGCTGAAAATCAGATAAAAGACAAATGATGTAAAAATGGAAACTAACCGTCAAGTATCATATTGACATTAGTATTATTATTATTATTATTATTACAGTATCTTAGATCACTGCGACAAAAACAGTTTGTGAGTCGCTCTAGTGCGTTTGACCTAAATAAAGGGTATTTCGGGTGGGCGTTGGCCTACTGTGGTAAATTCCGTCATCATGAACTGAATCTCGAACCCAATCCACATGAATGGTAGTAATAAAAATGCCAGGTTTTTCTCGTAGCACATTTTCAAGATGGTGCCGCAGAAATCCACTGCGCTGTGCAGAGAGTCCCCGGTCTCTGGGTGGACATTTTTGAGGAAAAATAGAGCTATGAAGAACGCCAACAGGTCCAGACCTACAAGCCAAAATAATAAACAAAAATGTTTATTGGATTTCAAATCAATTGTAAAAGAAATACGTTGGTAAAAATATCTGAAGACCCACCTGTAGCTAAGTTTATGTTAATATTGAGGAAAGGATTAACAGGCCTACCCAACTACCAGACTCGGCACCTAAGGATCCTGAATTAACCGGTATATCGGACCACACTACCCGTTTTCAAGGTGTGTGTCAGATCGCATTTCGGAGTATCAGCCAGAACACCGACAGGATGAGCCCTGGCATGCTCGGCTGTCACCTTGATTGGATAGTAAACGATTGTCGTAAAATCGCTATATGATTTTAAAACCGGGTGCATAAATTTGAAAGCCACCTAGATGCACCTTAGACTGCCACATTAATCTAATACAATGCAAAAAAGCCCTATCAAAAGTGGTTAAAACATTCAAACCGAATGTCGTAAAGTCCCCATATATACCCATAGAGACAATAAAATAGAGTACTCTAAAGTAAGAGTACAGTTTAAGGTTGTTCAGCCGAGCGTGGATGAGCCCGCAGTCGTGCTACAAAATTTGTTCTGGGGTATGATACTCCGAAATCTGACACACACCTTGAAAACGGGTAGCGTGTTCCGATATACCGGTTAATTCAGGATCCTGCCGAGTCTGGTAGTTGGGTAGGCCTGATTAAGAAGAACCAAATCGCATAGAAACGCCTTCTCTTTTTTTTAGTCTGTTTTGTTTTGAAATAGTACGCACTTCTGACAAAAGTGAATTCTCATTTATATTCTAGTAACTTAATAACAAGACTGTACAAAATTTCTTCAGTGCAGCAAAAGAAAAAAAAAACTCGTAAATATAGTTATTTCTTTCAATGAGAGGACCACATGTACACACCTATGAACGCACAAAGGACTATAGTCACAGAAAGCTCGTCAGGTTCCCGGATGTAGGTCCCGGATGTATCCTCCCACGGACAGAATTCGAGACCACAAAGACCTGTTAAGTTCTCTGTCAGGTCCGAGCTGTTCCCCATGGCGTCTTGTGGCTTAATGAGTACCAAAGAGGACACCAGGTTCCCCCAGACGCCGTTGAAGGTGTTAATGGTGAAGAATATGCCGCTGAAGAGCCCCATGACGGACTCCTGGGGCTGCCCTGTGGCCGAGGCGTACTCCAGGGCCAGGGTAGCCACATACACACCCTGAGTTACCCAGGCTTGGGCGTGGCCTAGAGAAAATGATGTCATTGCAATATATTGTTTATAAATAAATGTAAAAGATACAATGCCAATATTGCCGAGGTTCTTAAATATATTCAGCTGAGAAACTGTTGATTTTTTTAAATTAAATTCATTGTACCACCGTTGAAAAGGAACAGGGGTAAAAAATCCATTAATTTCTGAAGATGTAAAATGGCTTAAGTTCTTTGCATTTAGGAGAATGTAAATCTTGCAAAAACAATGAAAACTAAGGGAAGGAACAGAAACCTCAGAGCTTACCAATTCCAACAAAAATCCCAACAGGCAGAAGCACTTCAGCTACTGGTGAGAAATGGACGGCGGCGAAGATGGCGTGTACAATCCAGCCAAACAGGACGGAGCCTTTGGCGCCAATAAGTCTCGTGATGATTGGCGCTGTTCCAAAGGAGACCAAGGTGCCACAGAAAACACAGAGCATCACGAAGGAACCAATTTCTGCATTAAGGATCACCTCTAAGTTCATCAGTGTGATAAAGGGGGAGTATCCTAACATATAGACTATAGAGATTATGATAACTTGAATGAACGCGTCCCTGGCTTTTGATTTCTTCTTCCTGATTTCTTCATTAGAGAAGAGGAGCACGGATTTCTCCGAGTCTTCGGAGGTTTTCAGGGCAGCGTTCGGCGCCATGGTGGATTATGGTGTCCAGGGGGACGATTTCACAAACTGACTTTGGTCTTAAGTCGGCTTTAGCAAAGACTTCAGAAATCTGCCTTGACTTTAGAATGTTCAACCCTCCAAATAAAGTAGATCGCAAGTCACTGGAACGGCACTGGTCTGAATTAAAATGAACTACATCGAAGATTAAATCAAGAGAACATAGAAAAATATTCTGCCAAACAACCACTAGGAAAAGTACCTTTGAACAAATCAAACGCTAAACCCAAAGGTTATTTGTGTCGGTCTTGAGCCTAAGGTCGCAGACTGAGTCCAATGTCAATCAGAGTGCTTCTCAATCCCAGTTGAACACAGCGGTTATAGTGCAGCGGTTGCAATCTAGATTTCTTAATCGCTGGACATTTCCACCACAATCAGCTGATTACAGTATAGACGGTACAAGTAAGTGTCATGTAGTTCGATCTCTCGTAGTATTTCAGCCGGGGTTGTATAAGGAGAGCGATATCATTGCGATCATCTTGCTATATACGTGTGCCATACACATTGAAATATATACGATAAGAATAGTTGGTGAGTTCGCATCGTCATCCACGGCAGGTGGTGGGGCACATTGTGCAAAGTGCAGATTGATTATGCGTGTTAAGACCTATTTCCAACACGATAAAGAGCATATGTAATAACTATCTGACAGGTCAGCGCTTCAAGCACAGCCGCAAGGTAAATAATATATCAATAAATACAACAAAATAGGATCAAAGCATCTTGAAATTATGCCGGAATAAAAAACAGCAGGCGTTCAATATTAAAAGCAACAGTACAACTTTCCTGGGATTTTATACACTCTGAACACAGGGTATGTAAGTACCTGTAGTCTGTTACAAAATTATTGTGTGCTCATACTTTAATTTTAGAAGCCCTTTATTGACATCAGAGGTTTGGAATTTTAAACTTTTCCCTTTCCGGGAGAATTCTGTGCAACAAAATTAATCGAACTGTACAATTGAATATGATTGACATTCACGTGATCTGCAATAAAGCTCTCGTGTTTAAAACAACCGTAATATTTTAGTTGTTAAGAAAATATCTATAATTTGTGATTGGGAAAATAGAACAAGCGTGGAGCCTATAATGACAGAAGTAGCATAGATTTGATTTGAAATACACTCAGTGAACAACAAAAAAAGGTCTTCGATATATACATTTATTGTTTTAAAACATTTAATTATCAAAATATATTTTCATAAATATTTCAATATGAAATAGACTGATGTAAGACTACGTTTTCTCAATGTATGTGTAGGTAGGTCCTGCTTCCTTGGCCTTCCGTCGCTGCAACACTTCAAACACATAAAAAGAAGTCAGTGATGTAAACATCATTGCCAGAGTCATGTACATTTTGGCTTCCATGCAAATAAAAGCGGTGTATGCGAATGTTATCACAAAAGTTACGTTCATAGAGTTTCTCATTGTCACAAAAACTGGCCATTTCTGAGAGGGAAAATAATGTCCAATATATGCTGAAATAAACAGATGAACAAACACGTTACATTCATTTTTAAAGTAAACAGATCATGGACTCTTTATTAGGAAATATAGGCTGTTCAGGGAATTTAGGACATCTGCATCTAAAAGGAATTAATGGACTGTTACCGATATTGCACTGTAGAGATTTTTGAATGGTTCATATTTATCACTATTCGAACTTTTCCAGAGTAAGGATGAAAACTGCATACAGAAGAAACGTTTTTAAAGTAATAAAAAAAATACATAATGATGCACTGATTTATTTGTGACATTGGTGACGAAATATTGACAGTATCTTATAGTAAAAAACGGTACGATAAAACCCAAATGCCCATATGAAACATTAAACAATGATTGGAGAGAAACAGGATTCGATACCTATTTCAAAATAATAATTTGACACCTATTTGAATGTTAGTGATTGGTATGTTCGAGAAATGGCAAGTGGTGATGCTGGAGCCTTATTCTTATGATGAATATATTTAACGTTTCTTATAGCTAACTTTTGAGAAGATATGCTAATATATGTATACCTGACATTTGGCAATACCAGACGGAATCCGCCAGTCCCCATGCTAACGGGATAACAAGGTAGAATTCAATCGTCTGCTCAGAAGGAACATAAAACATCATGGCGGCAAGACAAGCCACATTGCAAGTCCCTGCTGCGGCAAACATGATGGGCCAACCCACGTATCTGAAGATATACAAAAGATGGTAGAAGGTCCGATTAGAATATATTACAATAAATTCAAATAAATATAAAAAATAAATTAGAAAGGAAAAAATTAAAATAGTTTAGAGATACACTTATTATGAAACTGTGAAGAGTAAAAATTACAATAAATTACAATAAATCTTATGTCTTCATATATTCTGTGGTCAGGATGTTTGATAAAACGTTATTCAAAATTTAACATATCCTAATTTTGTGTTGAAAAGATGGTAAGATGTGTATATAGCCCTACTTCAATATCCTCCCAGTAAAAGCCGAGCCTAGTATAGTCCCGCCGGCAAAGCACATCATACTCCAGCCGTTGAAATGGATGCCGATCTCACAACTGACGAAGGCCTGGTGAAAAAACGACAGAAGTCAAAATTAGTTTTCTACCTGCCTAAATAAACTGGAAGGTAACAAACGACAACCATTTGTCACAAGGAGACAAATTTAAATAGAATACGCATAACAATTGCCAGTTTTAAAGAAACGTCTTCAGTGTTTGAATGTTGGCAATTTAATCTACATGGACTAACGTAAGCCCAGTATGACAGAAATGGAAGTCCTATTTAGAAATGGGCGCCCGGGTTCCATACATGCCAGGCTGGGTATAGGGGACGGATTATTAAGTGAATGTCACCTGTACAAAGTAATGGTCAGCAGACTACGATTCCCCAGTACTCTACCATTTCTGACACACCGGAACCTTTTCTCATAATTAGACTGAACCGGCATGTAAGTATGTACCAATCCTACTGTAATAGAAAATTGCTAAAAGATAAGTAAAATAATTAAGAAAGAAAAAAAAGAAAAGCAATTGAATGAATACATGACTGGCTAAAACTCTACATGTATATTGACCTGCCTTGGTGAACTCCGTCATCATGAATTCAATCTCAAACCCGATCCACAGAAATGGCAGCAGCAGGAACACAAGATTTTTCTCGTAGCACATCTTGAGGATCGTGCCACAGAAATCCAGTGCGCTGTGAAGAGAGTCACTGGTCTCAGGGTGGACGTTTTTCAAAAACAATGAAGTTATGAGGAACGCGAGAATGTCCAGACCTTGAGAAAAAAGACACATGCACTAATACCAGAGTTACCGTCGTAAACGTTAGCATGAAAGTTGCCATAACATTTTTCGTTGTGCTTAATATAATTTCCATTTTATTGCCCATATAGTAGTGTAACATTTTTTAAACCCAAATGGGAAAATCGCTTATTTCCTAGATTACAATATCACACAAATAAATTTCATAGCATGCATTTCTTAGAGAACAAAAATGAGGAAAATAACAAAATTAAAAATTAAAAATTCATACCTATGAATGCGCAGAGAACGATGGTGACGGCGAGTTGGTCAGGTTCCCGGATGTGGGTCCCGGATGTATCCTCCCAGGGACAGAACGCAGGTCCGCATAACTCGCTTAAATTTCCGGTCATAATTTCCGTAGAGTTGAGAGCGGGGTCCGTTGGTTTAACTAGAACCAGAGAGGAGATAAGGTTCCCCCAGACGCCGTTAAAAGTATTTATGGTGAAAAAGATGCCGCTGAAGAGCCCCATGACGGACTCCTGAGGCTGCCCCGTGGCCGAGGCGTACTCCAGGGCCAGGGTGGCCACATACACCCCCTGGGTGATCCAGGTCTGCGCGTGACCTGAGGGGAGAAAGGAATTAGTTTAAACGTGGTAGAAGAATTAATGACAAAATATCTTGCTAATCCACAAAGAATGGTTGCTGAAATTGATGGTCAGTTAACATTGTAACGTAAAGGGGTAAAGAGCTGGAATCTTTGTGTAAGAAAAGTGAGGTATCTTAAGCCGATTCTCCCTCTCTCTCTTTCGGACAATCAAAGGTATTTCCCACCAACAAAAGAAACTCATAAGCTGATTCACGTGCTAGTATTCATACACTGTATTTTTTTACCAAGAAAACCTTTTTTTGTTCGTTTGCAAGAATTGAAAAGAAGCACATACTGCTACATGTACATTAGTCACAAATACATACCATTTTTTAGAAATAACATTAATGTTACCGGTATTATCGTTCGAGCAGGAAAGACAAAAAAATTAATTAAAGATATAAAACGTCCCAACTTACCGATGCCGACAACCACCGCCACTGGCAGTAAAATCTCTGATATTGGTGAAAAGTGGACGGCGGCGAAGACGGCATGGGCGACCCAGCCCACCAGAACTGAGCCCTTGGCGCCCAGCAGTCTGGTAATGAACGGCGCCGTAGCAAACGAGATCAGGGTGCCGCAAAAGACGCAGAGCATCACAAAGGAGCCAATGTCCGCGTTCAGTATCACCTCCAAGTTCATTAATGTGATGAAGGGAGAGTACCCCAGCATGTACACGATGGAGATGATGATAACTTGAGCCAAAGCGTTCCTGGATTGTGCTGTCTTCTTTTTAACATCTTCGTTGGAGAATATAAGCGATGTCTTTTCCGAGACGCTGTCCGTTTTCCAGGTTGCTTTAGGCGCCATGTTGTCTGTGGAGGGACGATCAACTGTTAAATGATGTAAAAATGGTGGACTTGACTTGGAGTAACGGTTGAAAAGATCAACATCTAAATATAAACGGTAGGAGATATCAAGGAGTGAGGCAAGGACTTGAGATGACAATAAAACTGGTGACCACAGCTGTAGAAAATGGTCAAAGTACATGCACAGAGATCATATCTCCCTGGTACTGCGTGTGAAGACCACGGAATCTCAACTGTGTACACAGTGCCGGTGTTTACGAGGTTATGTGACTTTTTCTATGTCTACGTTACTGGTCCAAATAATAAACAGCTGGTATCAGTGTTCGTTATTTTTTATATTAGTTGTTTGGTACTTCTAAAAACGGTCATTGCCCTTGTTGGAATAAGGAAAAAATAGTCAGTATAAATATATATCCAAATTTATGAATTAATCAATGATTAATGTAGTTGTAACACATTGATTTAGATTGAATAATCGATATCTCAGAAAGGCAAGAGCCTTATCATAGATAAATGTAATTATTTGAGAGAAATTGAGGTTGTTCCCATTGAAACTGTCGGTCTACGAAGATGGATCAAACTCGACGGGTACTTTCTCTAAATGCAATTAGTACTATAGACTAACATTCCTAATCTTGTCTCCAACGTTCTCGTACAATCACCAGCGTGTGTGTGTTATTCTCATCGACAATGAGTGGCGTGTTAATCTGTTAAATTAGTTGTATTCAGCGAGAGTCCCCGCGGAGTTGGATCGATAAACGCGGACCGAAAGTTTCAATGGGAATGAACCCTTGCACGTGCAGAATTTTAGTGAATCAGTGGTGTTGGTGGGTCTCTAAGGCCTGGGACTGGCTGCACTTCCTAATTGCTTGGACGAAAAAAAATACTAGCTTAGTAGTCCTTTTCACTTGCTGGTAAATCATTATTCAAGAAAATTGTTGATTAAAATACTATGGTTTCTCACCCAAAAGAGTTAATTGAAGGCAATGGCGTCAATACAGAACTTTTTAAACTGTGAAAAACATACAGCCCTGGACCTTAGACAGTTTGAGTCCGTCAACTGGTTGAAACAAAATAGCTATGACAGGGACATACCTCTTGAATTGTTCTTCCAAGTTTTCTCGTCGACAATGCAAATGCCCCAAGACGTGTTATTTCCAGTATATGCTGTTGACGACTGCCAGTACGTTAATACGCGCACTGCCACCGCACGTGGTGCTTGGATAAGATTACTTAATCAGACGCGAGACACGGGACTTCTTGTAGTGCGGTCAAAAAGGTCAGGTAAATGCAAATAAACTCAAATCCCGTTTTCAGGATAGCATAACTAGCCTTCTCGGATTGGAAAGTGCTCCCATGAAATGACAAGACAAGGAAACGGGAGATTTTTCATCCTTCGCTTTCTGTTTACCCTTCTTTGCACTTGTTTCACATTTTCTTAACCGTTTTGTCAATCCTATATCAGTTAATTAAGATTTTTATTCAAATAAAGTTAAAATAAGGAGGATCTAATAAGAAAGGTAGCATGTTTTGGATGTGGTAAACCTTGGTGAAAAATTGACTGTTGCTGAAAATTGGGGTAATTTATTTTCTCTACATAAGGTCTAACGCGCAATGAAGTCAATGAACGCCTTGGCATCTGCGAAGGCTGCGATAACAGTCTCAGCCAATTCGAAACGACCCACTTTAAATGTGATTAAACGGTGTCGGCTACTCAAGGCCCAACTTCAGTCCACATTAAGCGGACCCTGGGTAAATTTTAATATTATAGGCATCAAGATGCGCCATATACCTAATGTTACGTTAACGTCAATGGAAAGTTAAACGATTTGTTAAATAGTCTAATATTACCACACACTGTATTTATGTTAATCTGGCAGAGAATTAATAGAGTGCTAGGCGTTCTAATGGCAATTCACCATCTCGGAATACATGAGCAGTTTGTCTCCGCCCTTAGTCTCATTCTGATAAAGGCGTTTTAAGTGACAGATCGATAATAAAAAATATATATATAAGAATAAGCAATTAGAAATGACACAACAAAAAAAAAACGTATCGAACCCAAGTGCAGGAACAGGTCAAGCAGTGATTGTGAAATATGAGTTTCATTCATTTATTTCTGTTATTTCTTTTCAGCAAAGGTAGATATGTCAGGATAATCCCATATAAGATACCTTTAAGTCTCTCGTCGTATCGTTTCCATTCTTTTCCTCCTCTGAACAATTGCGACGTTAAACAACACCGCACACCCGCTTAAAACAGCGGCAATTATGAGGCTCAGTTGAAAGCATTTTGACCCGTAACATAAGGTCTCCCCTGTCTTTGCCGTATACCCGTAATAATCGTACAGTTTCCCAAACCCCTTTTGAACACCAACAGTGGCAAATGAGCTGAACATCATAGTGAAACCCCAATTGACACCAAAGTGTTTCAGACCAAAATGTTCCACCAGTAGTAGTGGAGTTAGACAGTATATTGTCCCATTTGCTACAGCCGCTGACAGCGTCAGAGCAACAAGAGAAGCAAACTCTTCCGGAATAACACAGCACACAATCAGTGTCACAGTTTGGATAACGATTATCACCAACAGCATGGAATCCCGCGAGATTTTGGCGATGAGAGCGTCTGAAACTACCCCCATAGTAAATTTTGTCAACGTGGTTACGACTGGCGAAAGCACAGGAAAGATGGCCGCTTGTGATGCAAAGTTTGCAGCTTTTACGATGACTGTGATGTTGTTGACGACCATAAACTGAAGAGTAGTACAAAACATAAACACCCAGAGAATGAAGTGAAAGTCCCAATCTTTCAAAATTGCCGGGAATGTCTTTTCGCTCGCCATAGTAACGGCCTCTCTGCTGTCATTGCCGTTTACCCTTCTATCTGTGTCACCTTCACCTTCACCTTCACCTTGATTTTCACTGGGCAACTCTTCTTGCGCGTATTCCAGGTCACTTTCGTCTTCAGCATCACTAATAACTTCAAGTTCGTGGTACTGAAATTCCTTTGACGAATACACTTCGCTCATTGGTGTCTTTCCTGCATTTTCACTGAGGGGCACTATGCGAACAAATATTGTGCAAAGTACATTTATCACCAACGACGCAGCCGCCAGCATTATGAAATAGCCAGAAATGTTCTGTTTCGCTTCGTCGCCGTTCGTATGGCCGTTGATGAACGCAGCGGCATAGGTGGCAGCACTTAAGGTGGAACCGAGGCTGAAGGCGGAGTCAAGCAGGCCTACGATCTTCCCTCCATGGTGCTCATGGAAGTTGCCGAGGTTTGGGGTCATAGAAGTTAGACCCGTGAAAACGCCTCCCAGACCTTAAAGAAATAAATAAAGTGATTTATTAAGAAGTAATGAAGGCAACAAAATTTATTTTCTGTGGCTCGAGTTCATCGTATTAATATAGGACCACTACAGAATGTTGTTCATAAATAATTCTTATATTCGTTGTTATTGGAAAAGGTTTCAAACGCCGGGTAAAAAGTGTAAAAATAAAAGCCTATATAAAAAGAAAAAAATACCCCCCCCCCCCCCCCCCCACCGTGTCATGACGCAATAAAGATTAGCAGAGTAGGAACATAAACCGAGAGTTACGTGAGGTTGCTTTCTATTTTATTTTTTCAACATTCTGTTCCCTGATAAATAAGTATTGTATTTCTCCCTATACACGGAGAGGTCTACAGATTTTCTCAGTTCCAGTGCATAGCTATATCTTTAAATGCAACTGTTTATCTAGAGAGAATTAAAATACAGTTCCTTTATGAAATGATTATCTTAAATTAACGCCGTTTCTAAAATAGGGGTCATGGAGAGATGAAATTTAGATTGACCATGCTTTTACCCTTATAAAATTTAGTGTAATGAGTACAAAAATAAACCTTCGTGAAAAAAAATATAATAATAATAATACCAACCTACAAAAAAGAAGTACATAGCCAGCAACCAGTGGTTTTTACTGTAGAAATCCGCCAGGTAGGTGGAAGAGAAGATGAACAGGTATCCTCCAGTCCCCAGTATAAGACCTATCACCAGGTTCCAGCGTATGCCTATCTTCTCGTACGTCCAACCAGGTAACAGACCTAACTGGACTCCAACGTACCCCAGTGAGGCGATGTCTTCCGCTGAAATAATAATAATAATAATAATAATAATAATATAGGAAGAAAAATGACAGTGAGCAAACAAATGATAATGATTACAGTGAAATAATAATCTTGACAATCGCAATAATAATAAAAATAACAATGATAATAATAATGCCATTAACTTTGTTTATGGTGAATCTTGTAGTCAAAAATTATGAAAGCCCCCTCTGAGCCCGCATACAACCTACATATTAAGTTAATAATACAACTACAACAGCATTTACAACGATAATAGGGGCTGATATGGGGTATACACTGTATATGCAAAGCTGTATTTGAAGGCCCGACACATTGGTGCTTAATATTGTTAATGATCTTCATTACTATCATATTATACGAATGACGAATGTTCAAACTTTTTTTTGAAGGTGTTTGTGCTATATTGCGCTCAGCGGTTTACTTTGAGCACAATTAATGTATTTCACTGCACGTGCACATCATATTCACAATGATAATTATAATATATTTAGGAATTTGACAGACAGGGTTTGCAATGATCCAGTATGCGTGCGTGCATCTGTGTGTTTTTGAGTGTGTGTGCGTGTGTGTGTGTGTGAGAGAGAGAGAGAGAGAGAGAGAGAGAGAGTTCTTACTTTGTGATTGTGACAGCGAGAAGAACTGCTTCAGTGCCAACTGGTAGGCATTGAACGTGATCGCCATCCCCTGAAGCAGCAGCCCCAGACACCCCACCACGAGCGCCGCACACCTCAGGACTGCCGGGCTAATAGCCATGTCTCCGGCTCTAGATCAACCACCCCACTCTATACAACTAAGCCTGCTGTAATATATGACTACCAATATCAATCTCGCGGTGACAAGTGCCTTGACAAGTGCCCGTCTCTTATTTTTCTGTTCAGGGTGACGATGAGTCTTCTTGAAATATGTTGACTACTAATTTTCATGTCTAGTGCAATATAATCCGTGCCCCACTTTTAATGTAAGTGGAAATCCATTACACTTTAAGTTGATAACCCATTGTCAACCTAAATTGTCGAGATGTTTATGTTCGGATTTCATATTGATGTGATTACTCTGCACCTATAACTGCTCCCACTCTGAGAAGACCCGTCGCATTCCAACTAAAATCAATATGGACGACTAGATCGATATCGGTGATATAGCGTTACATACAAATACACAGTTCACACATATGTTAACAGTGGGCGTCTTCACCCCTACAGATTGGCTGGCGTTGCATTTGAACTGGATACGTCGTTAAGCTGAGTAAACTCAGTCAATGATCACAGTGCACATGCCCTGTATAATCGCTGTAGGATGATATCATGGTAACTGTTGAGGATAGATAGAGTTCCTTTCGCTCGCGTCACCATATATTTGGGACAAGTGCCCGGGTAGACGAAGGCAATATTCATTAAGATTTATATCAGTGGTATGGGCATGCCTCAGCGTAAATGTCTTAATTCTGTCCCATATAAAAGTGACTGAGTCGGGGTGTTGACCGAACGAGTCCCAGTCACGCTGGCTATAGGTCGTGGTCACTCCTGTCTTTACCAATAGAAATCTTATTCCTTCCTTCTCGGTCACTCTCTGAAGACTTCTTTAACTTCCTACTCACAGTCAGAAAACTTCTTCTGCTCCATACGTACATGTACAAAGACAACGTTTACGTCATCCGCACGCTCCAATATAAAAACCGTATGTTTTATATTCCCTATAACTTGAATCAAACTGTCCACTCGTAGTTTAGATGACGTGGCATTCCAAATCCCTTCAATTGCAATGACCAGCAATCGGATCTGGTATATAAACTATATGTCGTCCCCAGCCCACAGCAGGTCCATTCACGTGTCAGCAGTGTGTGAAGACAATGACTAGTACATACAAGACACGTGGCTGGTTATTTTAAAATGAAATACAATAATAAACAATAGCTTTTGTGCACTGTCGTGTTTCTCCGTGCTCATCCAGCTATGACTACATGCAGAAGAGTGATGTAGCATTAACCTGCAAAATGTCAGGTAAATCCTCAGTGCAGAGAGGTGACATTTGTCGGTGCAAACGAAGCGTGTCGTGACGCATGGGATGTCCTGTCGCTCCGATGGAAGTAAATGATGTAATTTTGTTGATAGGAGGCCCTGCGTTTGAGATCTGTGTGCTCAGCTTTAGGAGACCTACGTGAAAGTGAACTTTCATATGGCGATTATGTCACATGCCAGCTATTAGCCTGCTATGCAGACCTATGCGGGTTCGCCAGAGTAATATGGAGTTGAGTTGGACATTAAGTATTAACGAACGGTGATCAGTCTTTTCAAGTAGGTACACAGTGTGGTGAATACGTGCTATACAGGTACAGGTATATGTTACTCACCCAGTGTCCTTTTTAAAAAACTCGGGGTGAGTAAAGGACTTATATAAATAAAATCTGCCTGTTACTGAAATTTTCTCACGACTATTACATTCAATAACGATTATTTTTTAAAAGTCCTAGGTAGAATATCGAAATGTTTCCTGACTCACAGACGACACACACATCTATCAGATAAACAAATATTTATTTAATTTCCTTTAAGAAAAAAACTTTTATTCCAAATTCTATATGACACTGTTGATTTAAAGCAAAATGAATTAATAATATAAGGGTTACATGTACACATCTGTCACACTATAGCACATTTGGTATAAGGGGCGGAAAGTGCAATTTGAGAGAGTCTATGAGATTTCTACCGTTTTATATACTTTCTGTATAAATAAAACTTAACTATCAAAAAACGCATTAAAAATCACAAATTCAAAATTTATCACGTGAACGAAACAAACGAATGGATCACATGATCCAACATAACTTCCAAAGCTTTCCTAAGCTAAGCTTAGCATTGTTTATAGTGTGTAAGATACAAAATGAAAATTTTAAGATAAAATGATGTAAAACTTGTTCATAGGAAATGCATTTCTCACCTTCTTATGCATAATATTTTTTTCATGCATGTAAAATATGCACTAATGTACACTCTGAGATTTTAATTTCTACCTCTTAGCTTAATTTTTAGTAGCCTGGCGTAATAATTTCATAACTTAAAACTAATTAAGGAGGTTAACATAAACAATTCTATTTGCAAACCACTTGAAAACAGAGCATATAAAATGTTTTACATCACATAGTGTAACACAAAAGCATTAGGTCTGATTATAAGTTAAAATGTAAGAAATCAGATTCTGAAACAAAAACGATCTACTATCACGATATCTACAGTGAGTACGTACAGTGACTAATGGGGTGGTTAACATATATATATATATATTGAAGTGCTGAATATCAGGGGGAATATTTCAAACTCTACAAATTGACAATTATTGTATTATTTTATCGGGTTTCACGAACACCCGAAGTTACAACTTTGGTAAAATTTCTGGCCAATATCATGCTATTGAAAGTAAAATTGTCCATCAGCAGAAGCAAATTATCATGTCGAATTCCAAGCAAGGGCATTATCTGAGGGGGTTAGGGCTGCGTTGCGCGCTTTCAGTTTCGGCTGCCTTTTGGTTTTAATGGAGGTACACGTATAGAACCGCAACCATGTGATCTGTGGGCCTGACCAGCTGTATAAACCTCCCCAGTTCAACTTAAAACAAGAATTAGATAGGATACAAGTCCATACTTGTACTCCTCATTAGGAGATTCCAAATTTCATCATTTTGGGTTCCACCAATTTTAGTTTCTGCATTTGTGTTGTAAGCACGATATTTTAAACCCAATAATACTCCAGGGCCTGGTTTTATAAGGTTGCTTACATTGAAAGGTTGCCTTTACTTTAGGACGGAAAATAAATGTAAGTATTGAAATTAAAGCCTGACAATTTT
This sequence comes from Lingula anatina, assembly GCF_051362555.1. NCBI lineage: Eukaryota > Metazoa > Brachiopoda > Lingulata > Lingulida > Lingulidae > Lingula > Lingula anatina. The sequence goes on along the minus strand of NC_141775.1, from coordinate 2,208,622 downwards.
GGTCCACTACCGACCAATACATATAAGCTTTTGGTCTAAAATTTAAAAAAAAGACAACAAGCAACATTGTACAAAAAGTTTGAAGTTGTTACCTATAAGAAATAGATTGGCATCATTTAACAAAAGCTACACAAAAAATGTAATTTTGACCAATTTCTACTGGGCTTTAAACCCTCTGTTACAGAGATTCTGCCTCCTGTCCTGTGGCGCCACCCTTTGGCTGTTTTTCTGGAGGCTGTGCCTGGAGTGGTTGTTGTTGTTGTTGGGCAGTGTTGTAAGCTGGAAGTCCCTGGGCATACATAAGCTGGGCGTTGTAACCTCCAACATGGGGCCCCTGCTGTGGATAGTACACAAAGCCTGAAAGGAGATGAGGTTTTTATGACCGCATTCAGATTCAGACATGGTACCAGCTGCGTTGATCCAACTCTGCGGGGGATTTTCGCTAAAGTGCAATCAGTGTAATCTGCTTAATTGTCTGACAACCCCTTGACCAGCTAGGTGGAAATCAACTTTCATGCGCGCTCAACTTAATTACCCATTAGCTGCTCCAGGAGGCGTGTCAGAAATTAAAGCTGCTTACACTGATTGCACTTAGGAGAATCTTCCGCAGAGTTGGACCTATCCAGTTAGTACAATTGGTTTATCTGGACGTGCCCTATGTAGCCTAATGACAGAAGAATGATCGGGTTTCCAATCCGACGGAGGAAAGAAACATCAATGTAAATTCATCTGTGTAGTCTCTTTTTTTTATTGAATCATTGTAACTTTTTTTATCTGAAAAAGAATCACACTCACTAATTTTACGAAAAAAATCCTTATCAATATCTCAACCTCTTATCCCCTGTACGTCAGGAAATAAAACTTGATAACAAAAGTTTCTCATAACACTTGGGGCAAGATGGCCAAATGTATAATGTAAATAATCCAAATATGGCAGCACTTATGCTCTTTGTAAAACGTCCAAAGATGACAGAACAAGTTTGCAACGTTAATGATGCACAGATGACAAAAGAGTATGTGAAATTCGATGAGCCATATTTGTTAAAAACATATTCCTTCTTTTTTATCCACATTACCTTGTTGTCCAGGTACCATGTAAGCCACAGTATTTTGTCCAGTGTTGGGTACTGTATAGGTGACTGTTCCCTGACTAGAAGGCTGCAATATAATATGACATAATATAAATGTATTGATACAGCATAGCTATATTTATATAATATGACATTACGTGACTGGTGCAATATACATATATTATATAAATGTTGATACAATGTGACATGCAGGCAGTTGTAAAAGGTGACTTTACTGCAAATATTTGGCGACAACTTTTTTACATAGCTGCGAAAAGAGTTTTTGTTCATATTGTGTTGGACGTACGTTTTGTGTTCATCGTGCGTTAGATGAACCAGTAGCAAGAGGTAGTCTTTTGCCTTCAGTACATCTTTAGGGATTGTCTAATTAAAAAATACACTTCGGGTTTTTCCTTAATGTTGGTATGAAAGAATATGTTTTTAAAATATAATGTTTTAAATACATACAATTTTGACTGCTCCAATTTGCAATAAACACTGACCTTGGAACAGCAACAGACGGCATGGCCACAAATGGCTGCTGAGATAACGGCTACAAGTCCCTCTACAAAGGAGAGGAAGATAAAAAATCCAGACAGTCCCGTGATGACACTAGCCTGCAAAAGGATTGTGACAAAAATAAATCAATTGGGCATTTTATATGAAACATTAAATATTTTATTTTTATAACATGGAAAGGAATATTTAAAAACAAACACTTGACAAAAAAATATATGGAAGACCTTGGCAAATGATTAGAAAATGTTTTTATTTATTTATTTATTTATTTATTTATTTATTTATTTATTTATTTATTTTTTGTGCATAAACATCACAATCAAAGATTTAATTGACTTCTATGTTGTAAAATATCTCTGGTTAAGACAAATAGCTCCATGTAACTAGACTTATATGTAACTAATTGAATGAAACCAAAGTAAAAACTCATCAATTAAGCCATGGAATAAAACCGCAATCTACATATGAAATGGGGGCACTTGCGTAATAGTCCCAGTCAAACAAAAAATGCCATCTAACTGCTGCAAGGTCAATAGAAGATATTCCCATCAATACAATCCATGATATAACAGCTGATACGATGGACAAGATCATGTATGATATGATCTGGAAAGATATAAATAAAAAGATGAAAAAGATATATATTGAGTTTTTATTAATGCTTTGACAAACAAAGAGCGTGTATAAGTACCCCAGTAAAAGTTATGTAATTGTTAAATGTATTGAAGTTTTCTTCGGTGTTTGGTTAAGGACTTTTTTTTACAATTATAGGGAAGGTTATCATGGCTCTTGTCAAACTCAAAATTCATCATTTAAGATAGATGAACTACTGGTACTCACCAATCCCTTATTCTTCTTGCGTGTCAAAATCCCCAGTACTCCAGTCACTACGAACTAAAAATAACTTTTTTATATTAGTCAAATTTTATGTTACATAATACTGTTATGATATTTTGATAACTTTAATTAAACTAAAGATTTTGATTAAAAGAAATCTAATATCGTCAACTTTGTTTCACACCAATGATTATTTTATTTGAAATTCTCTCGTTTGTTGCAATGAAAATTACATTGCTAAGTCTGATAATACGGATAATATTATTTGAAAAACGTAACTGCACCAGCAGCAAATTTTACTTTCTCTCTCTCTCTCTTAACCTTTTTCTCTCTCTCTTAACCTTTTTCTCTCTCTCTCTCTTAACCTTTCTCTCTCTCTCTCTCTTAACCTTTCTCTCTCTCCCTCCCTCCTTCCCTTGATGTGTGTGTTCTTGTGTGTGTGTGCACGTGCGCGCATGTGTGTAATCCCCTCCCTCTCTCTCTCTATCTCTATTTCTCTCTTCTTCTTCTTCCTCTCTCCTTCCTTCCCTCTCCTTACCACAGTGCCACACCACACCCCTGCCCCGGTGTGATGGTTAATACTTCCAAGGAATCTTGCCGGAATCCATGCAGTAAAAACAACACCAAAGATGAAAGAGATAACCCCAAGAACAGTCTGTGTTATGCCAAGTCCCACACCAGCTCTGTGCATGTACCTGGAACAAATATTGTGCTTGAGAAATATTTATTGTGCTGTTGTTTTGTATGTAATTACTTGATTATGTCAAAATATTTCAATTAAAAACTATGACATTTAGGCACAATATGGATTTAGCACTTGGTTGCCCACTACATGTATCTTGCCAAAATACATGTATGTATTACGCCAATATAGGTTTATATCAGTTATTACTGATTCTATTCTACTCAAAATTACCAGACGTTCACGGAAACAAATACGTCCATGTACAAGTCCCTATCTGCATTCTTCGGACCAGGTCTTAGCAAAGATTAAAAAAAGGTGCAAGACAAGTAGAACTTACACAGGCAGTTCAAACGTAAATTCCACATATATACGTACTTTTCAGCGATAAACGGCGAAAAACTTCCAGCAGGTGGCGCTGTGATGATCACCGGCTGCCTCACTACCTGGGGGGCCTGATACATCATTGTTGTCATGGTGATTGTCTCATTTACCTTTATTTATTTAGTAAAACTGGAAAACATAATGGAGTAGAGACTGGTATTAAAAATCCCAAAAGTTAATTTTTTGTTTGTTTATATCGGGAAGCTGGGCCCCGTAACTCGAAAGCATCGCGCATCGCGACCAAGAGCAAGCGTCTCGATTCCAAAATTCGCCCATACTCGCCCCATATAATGCATTGTAGCCTCTATGTGATATCCCTATTCGCAATACACGATGCTTTCGAGTTACGGGCCCAAGTGCGCGCAATTATCTAATGCGTCAACCTTTTGGTAATACGGTGTGGCAGGAATGGTAGTCCTAGGAATGGAAGTCCAGGCTCCCGGTGTATCTCCGCGTGCGATGAGATTCATAAACGTTTTTCACTTTACTAGGCGCAGCGGCCAATAACTGTCGTGTTTGATACACAAGCCGCTAGCTGTCAGAAATTGCTTCCTGGTCTTTTCAAAAAAATCTAGGCCATTAATGATAACATCGGGCTCGGTGCACTTTTAGTTTTCCAGTTCTCCGTCTAGATCTTTAGTTCAATACTCAGAATTATGGATTAAGTAGCAAGCGAATACATATTACTGTACATATTACCCTATTGGAAGCGACAAAGCTTTTACCGGTATTAGTATGTAATAGAGACTTACAAATATTCGTTTTTCGCAAGTAAACTCCTTGCAAGTAGAGGGCATGTACAAACTGGCTCCTTGCTTCACTTTTTTTAACAAAACCCAGTACTTACGCCCAACAATAAGAACTAACCGAAATAATATAATTTTAAATTTTTATTAGTACTTTACTGTAGAGTACAAACAAAAAAAGATAATCAAAGTCAGCAAGTGAAAAATAATTATATCCAGGTAAATTATTAATATCTAATTTAACTTCATGCTGTTTGCGGGGAATATTTATACGCTGGCCATTCCGGTTAATTCTTAATTATAGGTATGCCTTCACCTGTCTGGGGCAGCCTTATCATTGCCTCACTATTTCTTAATTTATTAGGGGGTTGGTAAACACATTGCACCAGAATTGTATAGTTTGGCTCTCTGTGTTGTAAATAAAGGCTTTTATTAACGTGAAATTGAACTAAAGGCAAAAGACATTTTGATTTGAAAACTTTAAAACGGTAGTGCCCAATAGCGTCTTTTTTTTTTTTTTTTTTTTTTTTTTTTTTTTTTTTTTTTTTTTTTTTACTAGTGTAAACGCAAAGTCGATTAAAATTGATCAAAAAAATTAAGTAATAAGACAAATAAAGAATACAAATGCGTTTCAAAATTGGACTTTCTGGTTAAAGTAATACCCAATATGTATTAATTTATTATCATTATATGCCATGAATCTCCTTTAAGTTTTAAAAAGGTGTAATCTTGTGGGCAAAGAATCGTCGTGATCGGTGTGGCTTTAGCACTCCGCGCGCAGCCAGCGAGAAGTAGCACTGACTTCGAAGCAGAAAGGCACTTTTATCCCGCATTTTGTGCCGATCTTCGATAAATGCAGTCTCACACATTTCTTTTTTAATTAAAAGAAATAAAACCTTTAATTCATTCATCAAAATCAACAAGAATTTTATTCTGAAGAGGTATGTGTTTCAACATTTTAAGCCAAATATCCTTTTAGGCATTCCAAATATGTGAATGTTCCATCTGGGTTTGGAAATTTAGTGTAGTTTAGTTTTCTAAAAATACTATATATATCTGTTTTTATAATTTTCACTTATAACTGTACAGCATTCTAAAAAAATGTTATAGAAAAAATTGTACTTTTATCTAAAAATGGTAAATGCATTTAAACTGTGCTAAAAATAAAGGAGAATTGTTAATAAGCTAAAGCAAGACACCACTTGGCCAATACACGGACTACATCATACTCACGGTATCAAACCGTGTAGTACATTTAGCATTCGGGTATACAAAAGTCCGTCTGGTCACCAGAAAGTCGTAAATTACATTTTTGGAGTCTTAATTGTAATAGATCAAGTTACGACTGATAAATGTCACTTCCGTGGCAAACTGAATTTTCATCAAATGTATATGTTCTCTATTTTAAACTTACAGTATTCAAAATAAACATCACCAATGCATTAAATGCATTTCTCGACTAGAAGTATGTACTTGTTCCACATGAACATAGACACTCTTCTGTATAGTCATTTTTTTATTTTACATTCTATATGACCCTGTTGATTTAAAGAAAAATAAATGAATAAGGGTAACATGCACACACTATAGCACACTTGGTATAGGATTTCTACCGTTTTATATACTTTCTTTATAAATAAACAGTTACTATCAAAACACGCATTAAAAGTCACGAATTCAAAGGTTATTATTGTTTATAATGTGTAAGATACAAAATGTTTTTTCTTAAAATAAAATAATCTCAATTTTGTTTTTAGGAAATGCATTTCTCCCCTTCTTATACATAATATTTTTCAGGCATGTAAAATACCTGTATGCACTAATGTACATTCTGAGATTTAAATTTCTACCTTTTAGTTTCATTTTTAGTAGCTTGGCGTAATCATTTCATTACTTAAAATTAATTAAGGAAGTTATTATAAACAATTCTATACGCAACCCGCTTGAAAACAGAGTTGCATACAAGCTTTAATACATTACACGTATGTAACTCAAAAACACTGGATCTGGTTAAAAGTTAAAAATGTAAAAAAATTATATTTTCAAACAAAAACGATTTACTATTACGATATTTACAGTGAGTACATACAGCGAAGAAAGGGGGAATAACAGATATTGAAGTGCTTAATACCAGGGGAAATATTTCAAAATCTGCATATTGATAGTTTTTGTATTATTTTATCAAATTGCATGAACAACCCAAATTACAACTTTGGTAAAATGTCTGGCCAAAGCAAACCATATCATGCCAAATCCTTCACCCTTCTTCCTCATGCATGCAAGCGCATTCTCTCAGGGAGTTAGTGTCGCGTTGCCGCTTTCAGTTTTGGTTTTTAGGGAGGTTCTATGTTAGAACCGCAACCAAGTGACCCACGGGCATTTACCAGTTTACCCCCCTCCTCCATTTCCACTACATAAATACAAGTGCCAACTTGTGCTCTTTAGAATTTAAAACCCGATAATATTCCAGGCCCTGTTGTCATAAGGGTACTAACCTTGAAAGTTTTGACTTTAGGTCGGAAAATTTATGTAGGTCTTAAAGTTAAAGACTGGAAATATTAATCCACTCCAACTTATACCCCAGTGCTAGAACTAATTAACTTATGGTGTTTAATGTAAAAAGGCAATAGACAACGCTGCGTTAAAAAGTTTAAAACTATTACACAACAGTTGACTTCCATATAGAAAGCAATAAGGCATCATATAAAAAAATGCTACACAAAGTTTCTAATTTTGACCAATTTCTACTAGGTTTTACAGTTTCTGTTGCAGAGATTCTGTCTGTTGTCCTGAGGCGTCATCCTCTGGATGTCTCTCTGGATACTGTGCCTGTGACTGGGGTGGTTGTTGTTGTGGCCACTGCTGTTGCTGTTGTTGTTGGGCAGTGTTGTACATGTAAGCTGGAGGATTCTGGTTACAGAAAGGCTGTGGGTAGAACACAAATCCTGAAAGGAGGTGAGTTTTTGATGATTAGACGAGAAGAATGCGTGTATAATCTCCCGAAGAAAAATACTCTCGAACGTTAATTCAGCTGTGTAGTGCCCATATTATTGAATCACAGAAACAATTTCTACCTAAAAAAGAATCACTGACAAATTTCCCAAAGCAAATACCGTGTACCTTTCAACATCTCAACCAATTCCGCGAGGAAATAAAACTTAATGACCAAAGTTACTCCAGACACTTGGGGCAAGCGGTCAAATCTATAATATGAATGATCCATAGATAGCATTACATATATCCTTTATTAATGATTCAAAGATGGCAGCACTCATTTGTCATCCAAATGATGGCTTCACAAATTGTGAAATTCTCTCAATCCCATTTGATAAAAGTAAAATTCCTTCTTTTTTTATTCACATTACCTTGTTGTCCAGGTGCCACAAAAGCCACAGTATTTTGTCCAGTGTTGGGTACAGTATAGTTGACAGTACCCTGGGTGGTAGGCTGCAATATTATATGATACAGAATGTTTTATTGATGTGATATATTTTTATTGATATGATATGACATTATATAAATGATACCATATAAAAATACTAGATAAACGTTGATACAAGTGACATGCAGGTAGCTGTAAGAGGTGACTTTGCTGCACAAGTTGCTACAAGAGGTTCTGTATAATTTGCGTTAGATGTGATCGGAAGTTTTGAGCTCATGGTGCGGATGTGACAGAAAATTATTGCGTTAGATGAACCAGTAGCGTCAGTGATGATCTTTTTCCTTCCAGTACACCTTACCTTTTGGAGTTGTCTAATTAAAAAAAAATCACTTGCGGTTTTACCTTAACGTTGGTGTTAGTAGGTATGAAAGAAAATATGTTTAAAAAATATAATTTTTAAAATACATTTCACGGCTCCAATTTGTAAAAACAACACTGACCTTGGAACAACAACAGACTGCATGGCCACAAATAGCTGATGAGATAACGGCTACCACCCCCTCTGCAATGGAGAGGAAGATAAAAACCCAAGATAGTCCCGAGATGACACTTTCCTGCAAAAGGAATAAGACAAAAATTCTATCAATATATGCGTTTCAAATGTGTAAAATACCTGTGATATTGCTCATTTCATGTCAAACATATTTTACTTTCTTTTAATTGGGAGGGAATATTTGAAAACTATCACTCAAACAAAAAATATATAGGTCTATAAGAAGACCCCAGCAAATGATTGTAAAATACTTTGGCATAAACAGTCTAAATATAACAAAGATCTAAATGACTTCTACAAAATGTCTCTTGCTTTGAAAAGAAGCTTCATTTAACTAAACTCAAATCTAACCAAATGGACGAAACCAAAGCAAAAGCTCATCAAGTCATGCAATTAGACCGCCATAACAATATACAGATGAAATTAGGCCACTTACGTAATATGTCAAATCAAACCAAAAACTCGTTCCGACATACACAAGATCAATAGAAGAAATGCCCATCAAGACAATCCATGAAATAACGGCTGATATGATAGACATGATCATGTATGAGATGATCTGGAAATATACGCACAAATGAACAAATGAAAAAAAAAAGAGTTTTCCAATGCTATGACAATCGAAGGACATATAAAAGTATGAGTTTTGTAATCGTTAATTTTATTAAATTTTTCATCGGTGTTCGATTAAGGATTATTTTTCCAGTTCTAGGTTTTAACGCTTCTTGGAAATACAGAAGTCATTATTTAAGGTGGATAAACTATGGGAACTCACCCATCCCTTATTCTTCTTTCGTGTTTGAATCCCCAGTACTCCAGTAACTATGAACTAAAAATCACTTATATAAGTCAATATTTACAGGTATATTATATAATATTTTTTTGATATTCTGAGAACAGAAGTTCTATAATTAATTTAACACCTTTGTTTCTCAAATTATCATATTAGAGATTCTGTCACATGTTGCTATGTAAGTTACGCTGCTTAGTCCAATAATGGACTCTCTCTCTCTCTCTGTCTCTCTGCCTGTCTCTGTCTCTCTCTCTCTGTAACCCTATCTGTCTCTGTCTCTCTCCTTACCACAATGCCACACCACATCCCAGCCCCGGTGTGATGGTTAATAGTGTCAAAAGATCCTGCTGGAACCCAGGCAGCAATAACAATTCCAATGACAAAAGAGATAACCCCAAGAATAAACTGTGTTATAGCAAGGCCAACACTAGCTCTGTGCATGTACCTGGAACAAATACTGCATATGTTCAGAAATATTAATCATGCTTTTTTTTTTTTTTTTTTTTTTTCTCTCTTTTTCTTATGCACTTGATTATGTCAAAATACTTCAATTAAGAACTATGGCATTTACGCACAATATGGATTTTGCACTTAGTTGCCCACTGCCCCCTGTACAAGTATCTTGCCAAAATGTTTATTACGCCAAAATAGGTTTATATTAGTTATTACTGATTCTATTCTACTCAAAATTACCAAATAAAACAAAAATTAATTGTTTATGCTTAAAACACAAATTTGAGAAAAATGATAACATAAAAATAGAATGTTGATGATGTTGTTTTAGTGTGGAACCGGCCATTTGCAAGATCGGATATGAAGCAAGTATACATTTGAAATATCATTCACATGCCTCCCCTCGCTTTTTTACCACAACTTGATAATATTCGATACATTTCTACCATTTACTGCTATAGGTGTTTTAGTATAAAACAAGCTTGATTTTGCTGCTTTTCAATTTTGGTTAATCTTCGGATCCTCTTAGGAACAAATACGTCCATGTACATGTACCTGTCTGCATTCGTCGAACCTGATCTTAGCAAAGATTAAGAAAGTGTGTAAAACCAGTAAAGATTATACAGGCAACTCAAACGTTAATCTCACATATATACATGTACGCACTTTTCAGCAATAAATGGCGAAGAACCTCCAGCAGTTGGCACTGTGATAATCACCGGTTGTCTTACTACCTGGGGGGTCTGGCACATCACTGTTGTCATGGTGATAGAATCTCGTTTACTTTTGTTTATTTACTGGAAAAGATAAAAGGGTAGACACTGAAATGAAAAATATCCTATAAGTAAAATGTTTTTTGTTTTGTTTTGTTTATATCTGGAAGCTGCTCTGTTTCAATGAGGCGCAACTATCTAATGCGTCAACCTGCTGGTATTGCCAGTGTGACAGAAATGATAGTCCTAGGAATGGAAGTCCAGGCCCCCATATGATTTGTACAGGTTAGGGTTAGCGGTGTGGCAGGAATGGTAGTCCTAGGAATGGAAGTCCAGGCTCCCATCTGATTAGTACAGGTTAGGGTTGGTCCGAGTATTGGGGTAAGTATATGGGACGAGTCTAACCTATACGGAGTAATTGGAAGCGGACTACGGTTCCTAGCGGACTTAGATTCCTGTTACACGGTACGATACCATCTGACACTGGCCGAAAGCATCTTCCAATCCTTTCACTGGTTACCTGTGTGTTAGTTCTTGACAATCCGATAGTGACAAGAATGACAGAATTAACCCAGTTATTATTTCTATTAATGTAGGTACGTCTTACACCTGGTGTATCTCCGCGTGCGATGAGATGCCTTACTAATCGCAGCGGCCAATAACTGTCGTGTTTGATACGCGCTGTCAGAAATTGCTTCCTGGTCTATTCAAACAAATGTAGGCCATTAATGATAACGTCGGGCTAGGTGCACTTTAAGTTTTCCAGTTTTCTGTCTAGATCTTTAGTTCAATACTTAAAATTTTGAATTTAATAGCAAGCGAATACATGTTACTGTACATGTTACTCTATTGAAAGCGACAAAGCTTTTACCGGTATTCTAATACAAACAAACTAAAGTATGTAATAGAAACTTGCAAATATTCGTTTTTCCACAGGTTAACTGCTTGCAAGGTGAGGGCATGTACAAACTGGCTCCTTGCTTCACTTTTTTTTAACAAAACCCAGTACTGACGCCCAAAAATAAGAAATAAACCGAAATAGTATAATTTTGAATCTTTATTAGGACTTTACTGTCGAGTACAAACAAAAAAGAGAAACAAAGTCAGCAAGTGAAAAATGATTATATCCAGGTAAATTAGTAATATCTAATTTAACTTCATGCAGTTTGCGGGGAATATTTATACGCTGGCCATTCCGGTTAATTCTTAATTATAGGTATGCCTTCACCTGTCTGGGGCAGCCTTATCATTGCCTCACTATTTCTTAATTTATTAGGGCGTTGGTAAACACATTGCACCAGAACTGTATACATGTAATTTAGCTTTCTGAGTTGTAAATATAGGCTTCTATTAACGAGAAATTGAACTAAAGGCAAAGGACATTTTGATTTGAAAACTTTGGCAGCGTAGCGCCCAATAGCGGTTTTTTTCTTACTATTGTAAACACAAAGTCGATTAAAATTGATCATAAAAATTAAGAAAAAAGACAAATAAAGAATAAAAATGCGTTTCAAAATTGGACTTTGTGGTTATAGTAATACCCAATATGTATTCATTTATTATCATTATATGCCATGAATCTCCTTTAAGTTTTTAAAAGGTGTAATCTTGTGGGCAAAGAATCGTCGTGATCGGTGTGGCTTTAGCACTCCGCCCGCAGCCAGCGAGAAGTAGCACTGACTTCGAAGCAGACAGGCACTTTAACCCCGATTTTGTGCCGATCTTTGATAAATGCAGTCTCACACTTTTTTGTTTGTTTGTTTTGATTAAATGAAACAAAACCTTTATTCATTTATCAAAATCAACAAGAATTTTATTCTGAAGAGATGTTTCAACATGTTAAGCCAAATATCTTTTTAGGCATTCCAAATATGTGAATGTTCCATCTGGGTTTGGAGGTTTAGTTAAGCTTTCTAAAAAAACACCATTTAGGCCTATATCTGATTTTATAATTTTCACTTATTTGTAGCTGTACAGTACTCTACAAACGTTTTAGGATAAAAATTGTTCTAATATTTAAAAATGGTAAATGCAATAAAACTATATACCAAAAAAGAAGAATTGTTCATAAGCTAAAGCAAGACACCACTTGGCCAATACGCGGACTACATCATACTCACGGCATCATACCGTGTAGTACATTTAGCATTCGGGTATACATACATGTACCAATATGAAAGCTCTTGAAATATCTAAATTTAGTCACATATATATCCAAACGTACCAGCAACAACTAACCTATGATATGCCTCTGGCGAACTGATTTTTAACATTAATTTACCCTGTAGTCATGTATTATGAACTTCACCAGTAAGTCATACCCCTGGTATCCGTGGCACAACCGGTCATCAAATGCATTTTACAGATTAAAAGCATTGCCTTCCACACGAAAGTGTACAATGCAAATGTATACTCCTGTATACGCAAAGCTCCATTACTCTTCAGGGCGTATGAATTCACAAAAGTCAGTCTGGTCACCAGAAAGTCGGAAATTATATTTTTGGGGTCTTAATTATTATAGATCAATTTACAACTCACCAATGTCACTTCCGTGGCAAACTAAATTTTCATCAAGAGTATATTTTCTCTATTTTAAACTTACAATATTCAAAATAAGCATCACCAGCTGTTCATAAAAAAAGTTTCTCGACTAGAAGTATGTACTTGTTCCTCATGAAAATACACACTCTTCTGTATAAGTAAAACCACACCATACTCCAGGCCCTAAACTCACAAAAGAACTTACGTTGAATGTTGCCTATCAGCAACTCAAAAGTAAAAGAAAAACGCAGTGCAAAATGGCAAGCCAAACTTCTGACCCTGGAAATGTTACACATATCTTAGCTTATAAAAAATTGCAATAGTTAAGCGTCATCTGACTTCTTTGCAACACCTGTATTAGCCGGGCGTAGAACAAGCTGGCACATCTTAGGTTTAGCAGACAATACTATATATATCTAAAACTGTTTGCGCAGCAGTGGCGCATTTGATGATAAGCAGCTATCTATCTATCCATCTATACTACCTACACGTGTATATATCCAATTGACTCACAAGAGATGAAGCAGAAAGACACCGTATGGCCATCAGCCAACTACAACAAACACTAAAAAATGTATTGGTAACTTTGGCAAATATGCTCCGGCCATTACAGCTTCTGTGGCATATGTTCATCCATCTGTCCCGTGGCGCCCCCCTGCGGCCATTGTTGGTGCTGTGGATAGTATCCTCCAACCCCTGGGTAGTGCACATTTGGTACTGAAAGTGTTTATAATATAGTGATCAGGATAATGGATCTCTTGTCTGCCAGAGAGACAAACTCCTCAACGTAATTCAACTGCGTGGTATTAATATTATTAAAAGAAAGTCGTTTTTTTTCACTTTTCATTTTTTCAAATCTAGAATAATGACACTGGTAAATTCCTCAAGGGTATTATCTCTAAATATCTCAAAAATTCTGTGAGGAAATACAACTAGAAAACAGTAATTCCTAAAGATACAGTGGGTACTTTGGGCAAATGACCAAATGTGTAATTTGAATGGACCATCCTATTCACATTACCTTGCTGTGCCGGTGCCACGTAAGCCATAGCATTTTGTCCAATGTTGGGTTCTGCATAAGCCACAGTTCCTGGGGTGGAAGGCTGTAACACAGTATGATACAATATTACACAATTATACAACATGTTGTGATAAAAATCATACAGTGTACAAAAATATTATAGAAACGTGAAATGCGGGCAGTTGTAAAGATGATATTGCTGCAACAGTTTGGTGACACCATTGTTGCACAACTGTGCTAAATGTGACAGGACCGTCTACATATATTTGTGTTAGATGTGACAGGAATTTGAGGACGAATTTTGCTAGATGTGACAGTCAAGTTTTGACCCACTTGATCAGCCATGTGCCTAACACCGAGTTTATCCAGATCTTTATGTAGTTAGTATGGAGAAGTCTTATTTAAGCCAACAGGCAATGTCATTGGGGACTGTGAAGTTTAATTATGTAAAATAATACCTTTGAAATAACTAAAATTTTGCCAACTCATATATGCAAAATGCACTAACCTGAGCACCGCAACAGACGCCATGGCAACAAAAGGCTGATGCAATAATTGCTATAATCCCCTCTACAACGGACAGGAAAACCATATACCCAGACAGTCCAACGCTGATGTAACCCTGGCAAAAGATTAAGATAAATAAACATAAAAATAGGAATTTGTAAAATAAAATTTGTAAAATACCTTTGATAGTCAACAAATACACAATTCATAAGATAGTTTTTGTTTAAATAATTGGAAAGAAAGCTATAACAACAAGTGCTGACAAAAATGTGAAGAAGTATGCCTTGGCAAACGACCATACCTAGGTTTTTGAATAAATCTTAAAAACAAAGTTGATATTTTTCCTCAAAATGTCTGAGGGTTGGCAAAGTAATTTCATTTAAACAAAAGAAAACGTGACAAATTGGCTAAAGCAAAAATGTGCTTATCTGCGTCATCAAAATATAGGAATACATGTAATCCACATACGAAATTTATCAAAGATCCAAATGTGACAATATCGTTGCTCAAGCTGTATTGGTTTCGTATGGCACTCGCAGTGACGTCAATAGCAGATACACTTATCAATGCAGTCCAAGCAAAAACGACTGATATTATAGACATGATCATATATGCGATGATCTGGAAAGATTTAAATGCATTAATAAATAAAAAATAAAGTGATTTTAATCAAATTAAAATTCATAATAAGAATGCTGTTCTGTCAAGGAGTGGAAACATAAACCTTATAGACATGGTACGTAATGTACTAAGTAAATTATCATCATTTTGATTAAGCACTTATATTTTTCAATTAAAGGATTATTGTGTACGGTTCATAATAAATAGGAAACTCATAACATTATCTAAAATTCAAAGCAGATGAACTATACTCACAAGCCTTTTGTCCCTATTTTGCGTCAGAATTCCCAGCACTCCAGTTACTATGAACTAAAAACAATCTCCAAATTAATCAATATTAACAATATGCAACCCTGCCACACACACAGTGATTGTGTCAGTATGAATTCGGGAAGTTTTATCCAACAAAACTAATACGATTTACTTTCTTTCACGCATATTAGTAGTACATAATAGTTACTGCTATGGTACCTACACTGCTCCATACTACGTGTTACCACAATTCTTGGTTAGTGTGATAATGTGGATAATATACTATCAAAGAAGGCTAACTGAACCAGCAGTGAATCATCTCTTTCATTCCCGATCTCCTTCTCTCTCTCTCTCTCTCTCTCTCTATGTGTGTGTGTGTGTGTGTGTGTGTGTGTGCATGCGTGCGCGTGTGTCCCTGTCTCGGCCTCTCTGTCTCCATCCTCCCTCTTTCCTTCCCTTTCTCCTCGTCCGTGTCTTTGTCTTTTTTGTCTCTCTGTCACTCGCTCTCCCCCCCTCTCTCTCTCTCTTTTTTTGCCTCTCGCTCTCTCTCTCCCCCCACACCCCCCTCCACCCCCTCCCCCTCTCTTCCCCCTTTCCTCTCTCTCTCTCTCTCTCTCTCTTTTTTTCTTACCAGAATACCACACCATATCCCGGCTCCACTGGATCTGTTGGTAAGGCTGAGGAACGCGGCAGGCGGCCAGGCAACATACACGATTCCAAGGATAAAACAGTTCACCCCAAACACCAACTGTGCCACACCAAGGCTAACACCAGCCTTGTGATGGTACCTGGAACGAATTGAATGACAAATATTAACTATAATGTTACTTAACTATTGTGATTTTGCATGTATGTAAACAATAGGGATCGTTCACAATGATTTCACGGATTATCAGATTACCCAGCAAACATAGTTTTATAACGTTACAATGACGTTTTTTGTTTGTTTGTTTGTTTGTTATTTTAACGTTTTGGTAACGTTATGATAACGTTCAGCTTCTGTATTTGCTCAGGTTACGCTCCTCCTCTTGTTCCCAAAGTATTTGTATAATCACCAACTTCCCTGTTTTCTACTCAACACCAGGTGGAGGCGTGTAAGACCCCATTCCCATAGATTTTAGATCGATCTATCCCTGTGGGGAGTCTCACCAGATTACTGTCAGCTTAGCCGGCTTAAGTGTCTGTCCTGCCTACTAAAAGCTGTAAGGGGGTAATTAACTACCGTGCGCGCTTGGCTGACATCGATTTAGCGTGAACCCTCAGGGAGTTAGGTCGATTTAGATGGATCGATCAAAATCTTTGGGAATGCAGTCTTAGACTGTTCATCTGACTGCATTCAGCCAGTGTCCTCTATAGAGTCCATTTATAAATAGTTCAAAATAATTGAACACTTTGATATTAAGCTGAAAATAGTCGCGGTATTTGATTTGCCACAACATGTGCTACTAGCAGTTTCTGACCATAGGCAGAATTTACCGGTAGATATGTTGAAAATTTTGTCAAAATATTAACGTTTTATAAGGCTTCTAGAACAATGAACTGCAATGGTAATTGGAATAAAAAGTTCCAACGGTAATCAGCAAATATACGTACGTACGAACACCCGCTGCCCTCTGTCCCAGGTGAACTTACCTTTCAGAAAAATATGCTGGAGGGGGTTGGGTGAAAAACACCGGAAAGGGAACTCTCTGGGGGGTCTGGTTCATCGTGGTTGCCAAGGTGATAAAAACTTGTTTACACGCACTTATCTGCTGACACTGGAATGGACAATGAAGTGGAGACAGCTAATGTGACATGTCCCCTAATTAACATGCTTTGATTGTGCTAGATATATTGTCTAACTGTCTAACTAACACTGGGTCCCTCATAGCATGCCGACGTTTTGTCAACGTCTGACCAACGCCATTATTAACTCTAAAACTGGAGGTAGTCAGTCAATGCTAGGTCAACATCGGCAAGAAGCGGTGGTACCTCACATGTTACTCTGTTATGAATCTGAGGCATATCAATCAAATGAAAACTTTGGATGACGAGAAAGGTGGCTTGCAATATGTCATGTTAGACTGAATAGAAATTGTAGAGAAGAAAGTGCTACGTGCAAGGGGTTAGGGCAAATTAAAATATCGCGACCGAAAAGAAAAATGACTCATCAGTAAAAACAAATATTTATTGAGCAGAAGGCCAACAGATATATAAGACAGTGTCTAAATCACAAATAATACAGATACGTGGATGGCAGTAATAGAAAATTACTTGTATTGTTGGGCAACTGCTGTTCAAAAATTTGTTGCTTGAGCGAAAAATTCAAGTTGCGAAAAGCAAGTACGCATCCCATAATGTTGAGACGTGCGGTATGGCTACTCGTGAAAAGTCCACACCTGTATCTCGTGCAAGATAGGTACTACGGAGAAATCAAGGCCATGAATGATAACCTGGGTCTACGTGCATCTGATGTTCTTCGCTTTCAGTCGTTGGGTGAATGCTCACAATTATGAATTTCATAAAAACTAACACGATTTAACGGTAACCCTAATTAAACATCACCCTAACACAAGCTTAAGACGACAATATAGAAATAAAAAAAAACTTACAGATATTTGTTTCTGTTTTCTCAGGTTTGGTACTTGGTAGTAAAAGGACTGCAACAGCCAGCTCCTTCTTCCACAAAACCTTCTCGCGTCCTACTGACGTAAAAAATAAGAACTAAACTAGATAAGAAACCGTAGATATTCAATTCTTTATTTTGATTTTACTGAAATTCGTATTCAAACAAATAATAAAATCAAAGTCAAACTGTAAAATTATTCATATCAAGTCAGATTATAAATATGCAAATATGAAATGTTTGCTCTTTAAAGTGAATATTTTCCACAGGGTCGTTTCGGCTTATTCTTAGTTGCAGATAATTCTTAACCAGCTGAACCCGGTAGCGTTATTACGACTCTCTTTAAGACATGTTTATAAGAAGCCCGTAACGAAAAAAAAAAAGAAATAATTGTTAATGCTAAAATAGTATAATAATTAATAATTAAGTATAATAAGATTAAAAATAAACAAAATAGTAAACATGATAATTAGATAACGAAAATGAACGTGTTTCTCATTTGAATCATCATTTTATTGTAAAGCCCAGCGTGATTTATTTTAAATCTACCTTTTGAGACTTAACAAAGAATTCGTTTTGGGATTTAAAATGATATAATAATTAGTGTGGGAATTGAGTCAGTACTCCCCTCCCCTACCAAATATGATTATGAGACTATTCAGAACAGTGTACTGATCCACGGATCAAATATCGCGGACCCTACATGAAAGAAGAGCCGACTAAACCGCTGATGGTCTCCCTGCCTCCACACGCTCTGTCCTTGCAGGGGCCTAGCAATTAAACCTCGGAGTCGTGATTTAATCCGTTCAGTGGCGCGTGTGGAGGCAGGGAGACCATCAGAAGATTAGTCGACTCTTTTTTCGCCATATTTGATCCGTGGATCAGTAGATTCTCGGATCGTCTGTTCTGAACGGCCTCCAAGTGGCAAATAAGGGAAAACCATTGATCGAGGACACAAATGTAATAGTAATGAAAACATAAGTTTAAGCAGCGTGAACACTGCACCATGCCAGCGACACTATTTCAGAGTTACATACCAGTTCTTCAGAAAAAGTAGATATGTGATATGTGCAATCAAATAACTTGTCGCTGTTTACTTAGAGGCGCGTCATTTAATCAAGAGATATACGGTATCAAACGGTTCCCGTCCAACCAATATAGATAACATGAAAGGGCTATGTGTGTGTGTGCGTGTGCGTGCGTGTGTGTGTGTGTGTCCTACTAATACTTAGAACCTGCCTGTGATGAGAAAATATTAATGAACATATGGCCTACAAAATATAGTCTATGCCCACGATGTAGTAAACCACTATTGATAAAATGTCTGTGAGCTGCACCACGTATGTTAGATCGATCTAGGTATGGGAACCCAGTCTTTGACTGCATTTCCAGAGATTAAGATCTATCCATCTGAATCGACCTAACTCCCTGGGGGTTCACATTATATTCCTGTCAGCCGAGCGCGCACGACAGTTTATTACCCCCTTACAGCTTTTGGTAGACGGGACAGACATTTAAGCCGGTTAAGCTGACACCAATCTACCGAGACTCCCCAGGGGGAAAGATCGATCTAAATATCTATGGGAATGGGGTCTAACAGACGGTGCCGACGGCTGGGAGGTGACTACACGTGACATGTCAGAGGTCACGGGAAACAGCAGCTGGGTATGTTGACAAGTAGTGTATCCAGTGACCCTACCCTAGGTTCTAGATTTCGGTATTGCCAGCTCGATCTTGATTTCATATGTAACCCACATCAGCAATACCGAGGCCAACACATGAAAAGGTATAGCGAGGAATCTAGCTTTACAGCGCCCTGACATTTGGGGTACATTCCCCTGAAACTGGCCCAGTGGGGGTATGTAACGGGAACTCAGTTTAGGTGAAATCGGACTGTTACTGAAATTATTTTTAAGAAACACTGAATTCAATAACAACTATTTTCGGAAAAGTTACAGTCAGCAAGTTTAAACCACGTTATAATGTCTTCACTGAAATTGTGAGGACTAAATTTGGCAAAAGAACACCAATATAAAATTTTCTCTAAGAAAACGTTTTATTGTATATTCTGATATACGTATGTGGCACTCTTCACTTTAAGCATAAGAAAATGACAGCGTGGGCGTTATACTGCGCTCTAGATATAAGGTTTGAACGAGTATACAGTATATGCAGCTGTATATACTTTAAGTAAGTCATTAACTATCAAAATACATAAAATGTAAGTTATGTGCGTAAGTTATCACGTGATACAACAGATCTTGTCTAAACTTAGTAATGTATAATTCAACAAGAATTTGTTCTTAACTGGTGTTTTTTCTCACTTTTTATGTGGCAGAATGTGTACCATTCGGTCTGTAGTTTTTCCTTCTAGAAAATATATGGTCTTTCTCAATCCATTCTTCAATCGCATATTGAAGCAATTTTACAGCTTAAAAACTCTTGAATATACATATTTAAAATATACAATTGAAAAGAACATTTGTTTACAATGCAACATGCATTCTGCAGTCTTGAATATATAATATATATATTTATAAATTCTAAGTCTACTTAAAAGTTCCACGTAAAAAGCAAATATACTAGCAGTTTAAATATGGATAAATATAATATTCATATAAATTTTATAAACACTTAAAAATCCTTTGGTTAAATGTTGTAATATTATGCAAGAAAAAAGAGTGTCTACAAGCTGCAGCAAGTTAAGACAATCAACTGGCAAAATAACATCACTGTATTTGTTCTTTTAAAGAACAAAAATACTTTTCAAATATCACAAATTAGTAATTCAAATATATAAACATTTAACAGATCAGCCACAATTCTCCAATAATACTTTTATGGCAAACTGAATTTTCATCATTTTAAACTTCAAAATGAACATCTGCATACCATCATAAAATCAATTTTACAGACTGGAAATATAACCACCCTGCACATGAAATGGCACGTGTATAAGACCTGCAAATTTATGTCCACTGCTTTATATATAAGTCAAGTATTTTCACAGTTGACTTTTATGAGATGAAGAAGAAAGGCATAAAACAGCAATTAATGCCAAATGCAATGCTAACAAATCTCAAATTTCCACCATTTTCCACCCGCCATTACTGCTTCTGTGGCAGAGGTCCTGCCTGCTGTCCTGTGGCGCCACCTACTGGCTGCTGCTGGGCTTGGGGTGGTGGTTGTTGTTGTGGCCACTGCTGCTGTTGTTGTTGTTGGGCAGTGCTGTAAGCTGGAGGACCCTGGGCATACATGGGCTGGGGATAGTATCCTCCGACTTGGGGCCCCTGCTGTGGATAGTACACAAAGCCTGAAAAGATATGTTTATGATTTAGTGAGAAAGTGGTGTTTATGGAGAAGAAAGCAATTGAACGAAAGTGTTGATATTATGAAGCAAAGTCTACATTTTACTATCAAACATTATACAGACTGAATGCTTCCTAAATACATTTTTTCAAGACCTCTGTGAGGAAAGAATACTTGGAAATAATATTTTCTTAAGATACATATTGTCTTATCTTGCAATGTATATGATCCATAGATGGCAGCACCTATGTGTATCATGTATGACACATTGATGGCAGCACAAGATGTGAAATTCTCTCAATCCTATTTGAAAAAAGTCAAATTCCTTCTTTTTTTATTCACATTACCTTGTTGTCCAGGTGCCACAAAAGCCACAGTATTTTGTCCAGCATTGGGTACAGTATAGTTGACAGTACCCTGGGTGGAAGGCTGCAATATTATATGACATAATATAATTTAATGTTTATTATATGATATGATGTTTAATTCATATAAAACATCACATTGTTCACATTGTCGTTTTTAGTACTTAAGTAGAGTTTTTATATATTTGTTCATTTGTATATCATTGGGGGTGTCCATTCATGGGTCATTGACCCTTTAGGCAAACCCTTTTGGGTACAATCTTATTTTTACATTATTTTAAAGTGATGTCGTACTCTTAGTTGTAAGTTGTTTTATTATGCTTTTTTAAAATTCTTGTATATAATCATGTACCCAATAAAGTCATTCAAATCAAATCAAGATACAGTATTAAAATATTGATACAGAAGGAATGCTGATACAAGGTGACATGCAAACAATTGGGGAAAATGACATTTTGGTGACATCAGTATTGCACAACTGTTTAAGATGGGACAAAAGGTCAGTAGATTTTGTGTTAGATGTGACAGGATGTTCTGTTTATATTGTGTTAGATGTGACAGGAAGTTCTGTTTATATTGTGTTAGATGTGACATGAAATTGTGTACATATTATGTTTTATCAGGAAGCAACAAAAGCACTGGTATTTTTTCAAAAGTATGAGTCCCGTTTCCAATCTACAGGGTCTTATTCTCGTTTTGATGAAATAAGATAAATAGCCGCATGCTTGAAGCTTGGTTTATGAAAATCTTTATACAGTTGAAAAGCTTCTTTAGGAATAACTCTATTTAAAAAAAACAGTTCCTAAATGTTGGCTGTAAAAAGCAATGAAAGCAAATAGTTTCTGTTAAATAATATGTTCTTCATATAATATATTTCAAGTATATCAAACTTTAACAGTTCTAAAATGCAAAAAGCACAAACCTGAGAACAGCAACAGACACCATGGCAACAAAAGGCTGATGAGATAACTGCTATCACCCCCTCTGTAAAGGCGACGAAAACCAAAAACCCTGACAGTCCCCTGATTACATCCCTCTGACAAAAATTTAATTATATATTAATCAATACATTTAGAATTGGTTATTTATGAGAATAAGAATTTGTTATAATTTTTTATTTCTTTTTAATTAAATAATGAAAAAGCCCTTAAAAGTAGTAAACCCTGGGAGATCAATATAAAATATTTTAAAAAAATAAACATTATAACTAACTCATGAGCTTTAATTCTCAGACTGCCTCTGTTGTGGCCAAATACCTTCATTTTACAATGAACAAATAAATAAACCTAACCAGGTTGCTGAAAAAAAGGTTTCACCAGCGCTTTGGATAAAAAGGATCCACTTACATAATAGGTCCCATAGCCACCGTTAATGGCAACTTCCACCGACTGCATCACCATGAAGACGAGCCAGGAAACCACCGCTGATATGATAGACATGATCATGAAGGAGATGATCTGGAAAAATACAAATACATACAGAGAATAAATGAAATAATAAATAACTAAGCATACAAAAGGCTTTTGAAGTAATTAGTAATCAGTAATTTCCATGATGCACTGACAAGGGTAGAAAATATATATATCCATGCCCTGAATATGATATATTCTTCTTTTCTATTAATATAATTATTCTTTTTCTTTTAACTTATTCTATATTTGTTTTTATTCATTTTCCAACAAGCAACAATATTTTCAATATAACAAAGGTTTCCAATGATTCATAAAGAACAGAAGAACCTGATACAGTTTTATCTTAAATAGAATGTACTACTCACCAATCCCTTATTCTTCTTGTAAGTAAGAATTCCCAATACCCCAGTCCCTGTGAACTAAAATCATTCTTCATATAAATCAACATTTCAACGTTCATATTGCACAATAATATATTATACTCATAACAAATTCTTTTTCGACAGAAACTAACATAACCAACTTTCTTCTACAAAAAAAATCTACCAGAGAATCTATAACATGTTGCTATGGTATTTACACTGCTCAAACCCTAAAGCCCTCTCTCTCTCTCTCTCTCTTTCTCTCTCTCTCTTTCTCTCTCTCTCTTTCTCTCAGTCTCTTCTCTTTCTTTCCCTTTCTTTCTCTCTCCCTCCCTCTCACTCAATCCCTCTCTCTCTCTCTCTCTGGTCTTACCAGAATACCACACCATATCCCAGCCCCAGTGTGGTGGTTTATGCTGAAATAATAGGTCCTGTAACCGTAACTGTAACCTGCTGGACCCCATGAAGCAAAAACAATACCAAAGATGAGAGAGATGACCCCAAACACAGCCTGGGTTATACCAAGTCCCACACCAGCTCTGTGCATGTACCTGGAATACATGAGAAATATTTACTGAAGATAGGAATAAATCTTACAATTCTCCATGGAAGTACTTAATAATTTCAATTTATAATTAGGTAAAAATAATTACCTGGTATAATTACAATGATACAATGAATTATTCATGAATTAACCATCATACAACTATAAGATAAGTTAACATAAATCTTTTTTTTTTCTTTTAATACTAATATCCCCATCCAATATTCACCCAGTATTCGCCAATGTACTTACTTCTCTGCCACGAATGAAGAACCCCCAGCAGGTGGCGTTGTGGTGATCACTTGCTGCCTCACTACCTGGGGGGTCTGGTACATCACTGTTGTCATGGTGATACAATCTTGTTTAACTCTGACTCACTTATATACTGAAACTGGAATGGACAACAAAGTAAAGAGTTTAATATGCACAATTTTCAATATTAAAATCTTTAATAAACTTTGGGATCTTGTCTGTTAGACCATTCCCAGACCCTATCATACTAACTATGGTTCAATCTATCTCTAAGGGGATTCTCATAAAATAGCAATCAACTTAAGCAGCTTAGATGTCTATCACGCCTACTAGAGCTGCTAGGGGGTAATAACCTATCATTTAGCAGCTTCAGTAGGTGTGCCAGACATCTAAGCTAACTCTCACTGATTTCTTCAGTGTGTTACCCGGCAAGACAACTTTTATTGACTTTGGCAAGATGGATGACAGGGTAACTAGACCTGGATAACTTCATGGTCAGTTATCATTTTTATTCTAGTTCTTAGGTATATAGTTTTAGGGCAGAGAATCATGCTTTAGAACTCCTGTTTATATTGTGATGCAGTAGATATCTGGGACCATACAATGCCAATGCATGAATATTTGTGCATATACACCATCAGAGGTTTCAGCTACTTGCACCACCAGAGATATGTAGAAGTCAGTGCTGTTATCAGTCATCCCTGGCACAATAAGGGCGTCATTAACAGTGACCCACACTAACGGAAATCAATTAGAGATTTCAGTTGTGTCATTGATACATTCTGGCATGGGTGTAAAAGATTTGAAGGTCATAGACTGGTCACTGGATTCCCATACCTAGATCGATCTAACAAAATTGGCCCATCCCTGAGGGTTTCTCGCTAAATTGCTTTCAGCATAAGCGGCTTAGATGTCTGGTACACCTACTGAAGCTGCTAAACTTATAAGAAACTGACCGTACATGTCAAGAATGTCTTTTTATGGTATAACCCCCGTCACTTGTGGTGCAAACCACTCCGGAAAAATGTAGGTCACGACTGTTTACATGTAATTATGGAGGTCTACTTCATTTTCTTTGCTATCCCAGGCTAGATATTCAATATCATGGATTTAGTAGCAAGTAAACAAGCTATTACAATATATAACTATCTAACCATTGGCCTTATGGGAGCTTTAAACGCCAAAGGTACGTAAAAGAAACTTACAAAATGTGTTTTTCCACTGATACTTCGTGCTCTTACTAAAACATTCGCTTACTTCTTGGTCGTGATTACGTCACAAAATAAGGAATATACCAAAAATTCAAATATTAAAATTGTTATTTTGGGTTTGCTGAAGGGCACGTACAAATGAATGATAAAATCAAATCTAAAATTTTATTCAGTAATATAAACCAAAAATTATTTAATGTTCGCAGCGACTATTTTTTATAAAACCGTTCCGGATAATTCCTTGTTGTAGATAAAGTTGTTTACCTGTCCCGAGGAGAGTTGCGAAATGCTGGAGGAAGAAGAGTAAGGCAAACTTTTTATTTAAAAAACTGAAAATAGAGGAAATTCCCCAGATAGTAAATGTTGATGCACTGACATCTTTGCATCAGACTTACTTCAAAAGCTGGGTCGACTTCTTATTCAGGTCGGCGCGTTGGCAGCGCCGTATACATGTATTCACTGTGAAAAAAAATAAAATAAAATAAAAATAAAAAAATAATAAAAATAATGATAATAATTTTAAAAAATAAATAAAGGAATAAATTAAAATAAAATAAATAAACTGAATTAAATTAAACAAATTAACAACAAACAAAACATTAATTAAAAAATTAAAAGACAAGATAATTCGGAACAAATTTAATAAAAAATCGCCATTTATTTAGGTAGGCCTACCTGTTTAGTAATGACAGCTGTTTTATCTGTGTTTACATTGTAAGGTTTTTGTAAAGTTCAATACGTGTACCAGTCGGTATAATAAAACTACACTAATTCTGTAGTAAATAAACCGAATGAAATATCTGGATGATGTGAAAGGTACATACCGGGGTATTAGTATGCAGGCCTACCGGTAGAGCTAACAATATTTATTTATTTATTTATTTATTCTAAATCCCACTTAAAGGTATTGACATTTCTATGGTTTGAACAAATTAACACATACAGGGGTATATAGGCCCTACTACACGGAATTTTGACACCAGAATGAATTTACTTCGGGAGGAAATAGCAATTCTGCCTTACTATTAAACATTGCTAGACACGTCCTTGTACTCTAATTAAATGAAGTTTATTTTGTTTGAAATTAAGTCACTCCTAGGTCGTCTGTACATTTCAGAAGGTACTATCGGTCATCTGGATGATCAGGGAATATGCCATACAGTCCGATACATGTTAGTAGGCCCTCATGCTAGTTTTTTAGCCCATCAAAGATAAATTTTGCATGAACTATATTTGAACAAGATTTGCCTAATCAATTTAACAGAACTTTTTTTCTTTATTATAGCAATGTTTTGCTAAAGTTAAAAAGTTCAAAATCTGTTGCATACATATTTTGTAATCTTTTTAATTGAGCGCCTGTTAATGAAGACATATATGATTTTGTGAGGTTCAGAGATTTCCTCCGAAGATACCTTGGATAATTTATGCCCTTTTTCATGTCAATTTTTTTGGCTATATAATCAAAATCTTGATCAAGAGTCTCCATGGTGCCAATGACGTCATAATGAACCGCGCACGGGTAACAGAGTCTCGATATGGGAAACCAGTGGGCATTTATCACTCCCTTTGTGTGCAGTCTCCTTGTTTCTATCCCTCGATAATCGAAGAGTACAAAATCTACGAACTCCTTGAATGTTGGTTTGGCATTCCACGTGCAATTCCCGCGATCCATTCTTTTAAGTACCCGTTTCATGTATTTCACTAAGCGTTTGAGTTCATAAGCGAGAGATGCATTTTCATAATGCTGCTCCTCGAAATACATGTGGTAAAAAGACACAAGGCGTTCATAAGGAGGGCGTGTTAGCAAAACTTTGGTGTAATTTTTCAGAATGCTGTTCACGTACGTCTCCGGTGTGTTGGGCTCTAACCGACTAAAAACAGTCTTCGTTGCCTGCCAGGTTTTGTGGGGAGAAAGTGCCGAAAGATGCAATCTACCGGAGTTCTCGTTCTGTCTCGCGAGAAGTAGTAGCCTCTTGAAATTGGTGGATCCGGCTTTAGGTACTTGGCAATATAACATCTTGTTCTTGTGATCGATCAAAAATTGTGTTGGGGAAACAATGCCTTCTCGTTGCCTTAGTAACGATGACAGGGACTGGTCATTTAACTGGAGCATTTGACATGCTGCCAATACAGCGTTCGATCTCTCTGCATATAAACTAGAACTGTTGAACCACCCGACTGTATTTTGACTGGGTCGACCTTCTGTTGACGTAGACAATAAGCTGGCAGCCGGTCCTCCTATAGAACCCACTTGTTTTTCATAGCTGTTGGTCATATTGAAATCTGAGAATGAAGAAATTGAAGAATAAAAAAAAAAAAAACTGATGGATATTTTAACTTCGGTAAAAGTAACATGCTTAATAATCGACTGGTTTAAAAAGGATCGTTTTTTTAATCTCGCCAGGAAATGTGAAAATGTAATATCTTCAAATACACACACATACAGTGTGTATCAGCAGGGAATTATATCGGATATAATTCCCTGGTATCAGTATACAGGTAAAAGATAAAATATAGAACTCCATTGTCAATTTAGATGTTTTGTGCCAAATTAAATTTGGATTGGATAAAGTTTTAAAGATTGGATAAAGTTTTAAAGAGTATAGCATGGAAGATTTTACCTGGAATCCTTAACAGAGCTATGAATGACGTCACCGCAAGGCTCGTCAGTGGCAGTCCAACGCACCACGTGACCACGCGCCTTAGGTTCACACGCATGCGTTAGGCTTGAGGACAACGATATTTCATCTGGTTATCTGGTGTGGTGAAAATATTTGGTTTAAATGTTTAAATCAAAGTATATTGTCAGAGGTGGCTTACCTGTATTTTAGTTTTTAATTTTTACCTCGTTTAACAACAAATAAAATACAAAGAACCCACTAAACATACACTGGACGTGCTTGATGGTGCGTGTAAGCAAGGAGTTACAACTCCTTGGTGTAAGTCAGGTAAATTATCATACCGATATTGCACTCCGGCGTGTGTGTGTGTGTGTGTGTGTGTGAGAGAGAGAGAGAGAGAGAGAGAGATCTGTCAATTTACTAAAGCGCGCGAATTAAGGACAATATCTTACCAAGTCGTCTTACCTTCTCGCTGTGTCCAGACATCTTGATAATGCTAGGATGTCATAAGAACATCGATTTTCGCCTATTTTGTCGGCCAGGTGTCCGCTGTCGCAGCGCTTTTAAACACATTAAAAGCAGCTTGTAAATCATGTGTGAGGCAACATTGATTTAAAGGAAAATTGTACATTTAATAGATCATAATGCAGTGCACTTGTACGACTGAAGGTAATTGGAGGGAAAAGTCGATAAAATGACGCTCAGCTTAGCAAACATCGAGAGATTATTTGATTGAACGTACAGCATTATGTAACCGTGCCTTCCATACTGCATAATTGATATTGTGAATATGAGCGTGAAGTAACTGTATTGACTTTGACTTGCTACACACCTGAACAAGGAACCAACGTAATATTTTAAAACTCAAAACGAATGCGGAGACCCATTATAAAAGATGGGACTTACATTATATTGGGCATTGCAAAAAAAAAAAAAAAAAAAAATATATATATATATATATATATATATATATATATATATATATATATATATATATATATATATATATATACACAGGTATATCCGAGTGAAAAACGCTTTATTGTTTAATTAATTAAATTATAGGCCTAACAATATAAATAACTATTGTTATGAACAATAATTTTTTATTTTTTATACAAAGTAATGTTTCTTAGTTAACGACTTGTTAAATTTTTTGGCTCAAAGGATGACAGTGCGGACACCTCCCCGCATCGCCCCTCATTGGTAAACGCAAACCAATAGACTTACCTACAAATAAGAATAAGCGGAAACGGTTTTGTGAAAAATATTCACCTGCGAATAGTAAAAATTTACAGGTATAATTTGATATTAAATTAAAATTATTACAGTGAATTACCTGTTTGTCTTTGGTTTTATTACTTGTGTGTAATTAATTCAGTATTGCCAGAACAGCAATTTAAATGGTTGTAATTAAGATTTATTCCTTGTTTAATGGTCACAACAACCCGTGAAGGTTTAATTAACGATGCTAAGAGAAGGTCTGGCTTTCACTTGTGTTTACTTTCGTTGTACATTACCTCATATAGTCACCAGCTTTTTCTGTATTCTAAGCAGGCAGGGAGTACGCAGTGGGGCGGCGCTAGAAAATAGCTTTAAACGTTAGCATGTCTTATAAGGTTCGGCCTACTTTCCTGCGCTGTAGAGCTAGACGGGTGTGTTAATGCACTTCTGCGTGCTTAAAACAAAATCTACCCAAGTTCAAAAGACAGTGATCATCAGGATTTAAGTGCATTTGAAGTAAAAAAAAAAAAAAAACGTTTTTAAAAATAGCGTCGACACGAAAGGGAAGATTTTGGGAACGAAGTGAAGCAAGGAGCTAGCTTTTTGTGAGAGCTTACCTCTGAAGTGTCTAACCTGTGGGAAAAAAGAAAAACAAATATTTGTAAGTTTTTTGTACAATACTATTGCTTTCTTCAGCTTGGGATAGGGCGATGTTTAATTTGTGTTACAGTTACAAAATATGTATATGCAATATCTGGTAAATTACCAGTTTACATTCAAATACAGTGAAGGGCACAGAATGCACGTAATCCGTCGTAATCACAGGCCGTGACTTTAGTAAAAGGTAATTTATTATACATGAGGCAGAGCAGCCATGCTTGCAATACAAGATGACACCGTGTGCTACTTTCTACTTTGATTACCATTGCAAATTTGTTTCATTTGTAATTTTTTCGCCCAAAAAAATAAGAAATTGCGCCTTATTATATATATATATATATATATATATATATAGAGAGAGAGAGAGAGAGAGAGAGAGAGAGAAAGAGAGAGAGAGAGAGAGAGAGAGAGAGAGAGAGAGAGAGAGAGGATACAGGAATATTTTAATATTTTAAAAATGTTTAATGTTTTAAAAAACATGTGACTTTTTCATATGAGCTGCCTCTACTTCATTGTCCACTTCATTTCCAGTAAAGTTGATTGAAACGAAACAATGTCACCGACAACAGTGATGTACCAGACCCCACAGGCAGTAAATCACCAAGTAAGCAGCGCAGCGACACCTGTTGGAGGTTCTTCATCATTTCATGCTGAAAGGTAAGTACTTTATTATTGACACAATACATCCCAAAGACAGGTTAAGACAAAATAATACTAATAATAATAATAAATAAAAATAATAAAATAATAAAAGATAATTAAAAAATTGGTACGTATGGTGTAACTGCCTTCAGTCAAGAAGTCTAAAACTGATTGTTTTGATTTTATCAGATTTATTGCCAAAGTCAAACGTAGAACTGAAAGAAAAGAAATAAAATAAGTAACAGTGAAAAAAGTGTCACGTAAAATGTAGAAATACGGAAAACATACTAAAAATACAAGAAAATAACTAAAAATGATACTGAAAAATACACGATTACATACGAAAGTGTAAGAAAAAAGTATGTGGTACAGGCATGTGACGATGCCGTTGGGCTGTTATAACAAGAGAGGGAGATAGAACAAAGGACGGCAAAAGAAAGTAAAAAAGACAGATAGAATGGAAATGGACTTCGCGTGAAAATTACCAAATAAAGTCCATACTTAAAACAAGATAATAATAGTAATAGTAATAAAAACCCGAAAATAAAAACAAAAAGGTCATATCAAGCTATATCCAGTGATTACAGTATATGAATGAAAACAGTTTAAGTTTTTCGGCAGTTTTATTTTGCTTCAAAACATTAATCGAGGAATTAAGAATTAAGGCAAGTGGGGTACCGTACAAAAACAAGAGGGTGCTATAAAAACGATGTCTATGTTACGTACCAAAACGCACATGCATCAGTGCATGCCAAATCAAGGTCGTGCCCATTGCCAGTACTACAGTGAAAAAATTTGCCATGAAATTTGAATCTTTACATCATTTTTCTCTCATTTTTTGTCGCCAAATATTCATTTTGGCATCTCTTTTGAAAAAAATTTAAATGGAATTTAAGTTGATTTTAGAAGGAGAATCAAATTTAAGATGACGGCAGACTATTATCAATTGAACCTATTCGGTAATTACATGCAAATCAGAGTATAGTTTTAACTCTAAAAATGCATTTGTTCCAGGTACATGCACAGGGCTGGTGTGGGACTTGGTATAACCCAAATTGTTCTTGGGATTATCTCTGTCAGCACTGGTATTGTTTTGGTATTGCTTCCGGAATCTTACAAGCATGGAGCAGGGATATGGTGTGGCTTTCTGGTAATATACGACGAGAGAGAGAGAGAGAGAGTTCAGTTAGGTTACCATAGCAACGTATTACAGATTCTCTGATAAGATAATTTGTGAAACAAAGTTAACGATCTAAGATTTGTTAAATTTATGTTATTAAGACTGACTAATTCGTATTCCCATAATATCAGCATGGCAGGATTATGCAATATAGATATTGACTAATTTGAAGAATGGTTTTAGTTCATTGTGACAGGAGCACTGGGAA
Source organism: Lingula anatina (assembly GCF_051362555.1). Lineage (NCBI taxonomy): Eukaryota > Metazoa > Brachiopoda > Lingulata > Lingulida > Lingulidae > Lingula > Lingula anatina. The sequence goes on along the minus strand of NC_141775.1, from coordinate 2,176,953 downwards.
TTTTGGCACGCAGGAAAAATAAGGGATTGGTGAGTTCACATTAACCTTCGGTTTAAGATTACCTTCTGACTTCTATGTTTTTCAAGTTTTTCTTGCTTGAAAATATCAGTGCTTCATACAAAAAAAATATATAAAAGAGACAAAATGATGATATATGTACATATACTGGTAATTACGTTATATATATATATTGTATATTATTATATATTTATTCTTTGTTTGTCAGGACATCAATTAAAATTTCATTTTTTTTATTTGTCTGGCTTTTCATTCATTTATTTATTACTTCAATCTTTCCAGGTCATCTCATATATGGTCATGTGCATCATATCAGCCGTTATTTCATGGACAGTCTTGATAGGTTTCTCTTGGGCTGAGATCCTTATGAAAAAAGTCGATCCTCGCGTTCCGTATAAATATCAGATATCCTTTGTAAGTAGTCCAATTTCAATCCTTTTGTTTTGTGTTCAGTGAGATGAGACATTTTGAGAAAGAGACGCCAACTTTGTTTCTAAGGGTGTATTCCCAGAGATTTAGATCGATCCAGAGATTAAGATTTAAATCGACCTAACTCCCTGGGGGTTCACGCTAAATTGCGGTCAGCCGAGTGCGCACCGTAGTTAATTACCCCCTTACAGCTTTCAGCAGGCGGGACAGACGCTTAAGCCGGCTAAGATGACAGTAATCAAGTGAGACTCCCCACAGGGATAGATCGATCTAAAATCTATGGAAATGGGGTCTAAGTTTATGGCAAAACATTTTTCAGCTCAGGTGCACTGTATTTTTTCTGAGTGCTTGTTTTCAAATCTTACATTGAAAATAAAACAATTGTGATAAAAAATGTGTACTTGCTGAATACTTGCTGAGCTTTTTTTTTTTTTACAAATTCCAAAGGCAAATATTTATATATTTCTTCGTCACAATACTTTTGCAGGCAAATGATATCAGGGGATGGTCAGTGTTTTTGATTTTCGTGGCCTTTACAGAGGGGGTGATAGCAGTAATCTCATCAGCTATTTGTTGCCATGGTGTCTGTTGCTGTTCTGAGGTCAGTGCTTTTTGAACTTGGAGCTGTCAAGATTTTGCGAATTTGGATCATTTTCTTATAGAAAATGATATTTTTCACTACCTTAAAAAACATATGCCTCTTTTCATATAGACATTCCTAAAGCTTTATTAATGGTGCATAAAGATTTTCTTTAACCTGTCGTTTAGCACATGGCTTATCATCTAATTTTGTCAAATAAAAAATTTAGAGCCATATATTTGAAAAAAGAACAATGTCTTTGTTGCTGGCTCATATACTGTTATGTGTAGAAAACCTGTATAGAACTTCCTGCAATATGTATAGAACTTCCTATCACATCTAATGCACATAAAAAAGAACATGAATTTTTATTATTTTGTTAATATTGCATGTTGTTAAAATGACTTAATCTTAATTAGGACCTATTATGTTGTATTTAATTATATTGCAGCCTTCTAGTCAGGGTACTGTCATCTATACAGTACCCAATAATGCACAAAATACTGGGGCTTACATGGTACCTGGACAACAAGGTAATGTGAATAAAAAGACATGAGACAAAATTTATATAATATAATTATTAGTATTTCGTATTTTGTGCTGCCATCTCTGTGTCACAGACATTGCACATATGTGCTGCCATCTATGGATCATTTACATAACACATTTGGCCATCTTCTACCCTGGACAACATGCTGTTTGTGCTGCCATCTATGGATCATTTACATTACACAATTGGCCATCATCCACCCTGGACAACATGCTGTTTCAAAGCTATTTTCTCACAGAAGTTTTGGCATGTTTTAAAAACTTTTCATTTGAGAAATTTTTCAATATGTGTTAACATAGAAAATTATCAACATTTATTTATTATTTTTTGATTTCATATTCATTCAGATGTTTGTGTCTCCATCAGACCATAATTCTTCTCATTTAATCTTAAAAACCTTACCTCCTTCAGGCTTTGTGTACTATCCACAGCAGGGGCCCCAAGTTGGAGGTTACAACGCCCAGCCTATGTATGTCCAGGGTCCTTTAGCTTACAACATTGCCCAACAACAACATCAACAACAACAGCAGCAGTGGCCACAACAACAACAACCACTGCAGGCCCAGCCTATGCATGCCCAGAGTCCTATAGCTTACAACACTGCCCAACAAGAACATCAACAACAACAGCAGCAGCAGTGGCCACAACAACAACCACCGCAGGCCCAGCAACAGCCAGTAGATGGCGCCACAGGACAGCTGGCAGGACCTCTGCCACAGAAGCAGTAACTGCTGGAGAAAATTGGTCAATTTTTGTGTTACGGTAGCATTTATTAAATACGGGGTTGCAGCTTTATCTTATGAAAGTCAACTGTGTTTGTACATATAACAGGTTTGAGGGGTTTTGATATGTTATGCTTCTTTCATTATCAGTATAGATAATCCAGAAATAGACATTGTTTTGTGAGGAGGTAATGCTGTCATACCAAGAAATCCATCAGAATTAATGTGCTCATTTGAGCTATTGGTAGAACAGCAGCTTTTCTGAAATATCTGTAATAATCTGTGGATTGACCAGTATACGACTTGCTTCAGCTGAAAAACAATTTAGTAATTTCAAAACAGGCTGTAAACTGTTGAGTGTCCAAAGATTTTGCGAAAGTTTGTGAATAACAGTCAATATGTAAAACTAGGATATTAATTTGTCTTGCCTGAAGCTGCCACACTTCACCTGTATGTGTTCACAAAGTGTTTACAATTTATTTATGGTTTGGGATTTGATGTTTGTTGTCTGTTTTATATTCAGATTTGAACTAGACCCAATATTTTATGTATGTTTTATATCAAAGAGACCAGAATGCACATGTACATGGGTCTGTCACAGTGTTAGCAAGCCCTTCAGATAAAAGTCCTACAGGACTCTATAGGAATCCTACAGGACTCCGTGGTACTGTCATCTAGAACTCTCTAGTAATTTTACAGGACTCTATAGGAATCCTACAGGACTCGATCCATGGGACTGTCATCTAGGACTCTCTAGTAATTTTACAGGACTCTATAGGAATCCTACAGGACTGCATGGTACTATCATCTAGGACTCTCTAGTAATTTTACAGGACTCTATAGGAATCCTACAGGACTCCATAAGACTGTCATCTAGGACTCTCTAGTAATTTGACAGGACTCTATAGAAATCCTACAGGACTCCATGGGACTGTCATCTAGAACTCTCTAATAATTTGACAGGACTCTGTAGGAATCCTACAGGACTGCATGAGACTCTATCAGAATCCTATGAAATTCTCTGAGATTTCCATGAATCCCACAAAACACTATACGAACCCAACAGGACTCTATTGGACACTACAGGGACCCCAAATATCCCATAGCACCCTACCGTCCTATTGGATTCCTGTAACAAATATCCCATAGCACCCTACTGAATGTCCTGTAGGTTCTTATAATTAAGATTCGGGAACAATTTCCTATAGAACATCTTTTAGGACAATTGAAAGGACCTTATAAGAAATTCAGGAAGAGTTATGATAATCATGTATTATAACTTTGTATCTTATCCAAGAGCTTTACAAGTTTTTTGAAAAATTAACACTATAAAGAAAGAGATTTTTTACTTTTGGAAGACAAAATGAAAACTTACATGTCAGATGGAATATTAATATACACATTTTGAATATCTGAAAGATATTTGGCTCCAGAAGATCAAAATATATCTCTAAAAAACATATTTTGGTTCATTCTGTAAATTAATTTTCTCTCGCACTCATAAATGGTGCATGACTGTCTCTATGAAAGGTATGAAAGAAATTTTGGATCATGTGACCCAATGCTGTTTGTTCACATGTTATTTTTTGTGTATTTTGATAGTAAATGTATCTATTTATACACAAACTACATACAATTGAAGCAATCTCATAGGCTCAGCCATGCTGCATATCATGAGTACGTGCCATGTTTATTTTATTGTAATAACTTACAAATCTAGGGTTGTCACCCTTATAAACACATTTATTTTTCTTATGCTCTATGTGAAAGGAGTCTTATACTTTTAATGGAATGTAAAATGAACCAATTTTCTTGAAAGAAATAAAAAACATGTTTTTCTGCCAAATGAGTTCTCATTGTTTCAGTGATGTCATTGTCATGTGGTCCGAGAGTTGCCAGGGGAACATTCAGACACCATAACAGTAACTTTCTGAAAATAGTTTCTGGGTTGAATTTCCATAAGAAAATTTCAGTTACAGTCAGATTTCACGTGCATTGAGTTCTCTCTCACTGCCCCCCTCCCGGAGTATCAGGGGTCACTTGATACACCTCATGGTACATCAAACTTCTGTTGTCAGTGACCTCTGAAGTCACGAGTGCTGTCACACCACATTCTACCGGGACCACAGATTAATCATGTGCACTTTTCTCCACAGCAGAGAATCGTATCATGAATTTGCCAGAGACATTATCTTTGAATATATAGTGAAAGGATCTATCTGTGGCCCTGGTAGAGGGTACCCTCACACTGCTCAATGGCATTTTTACAAGTATGTGTCACTTTCCACCTCTGCATTTTGGTTTTCTAATATTTATGAATTAATTTGTTTATTTAAACATCATAATCTACAGTCCAATCTACTAAAATTACAGTAATAACATGCAAACCATCTTGTCTGTTTTCATAAAACTTCTTTTATTAGCAGTCAGATAATAACAGTGACAGCATTTTGGTGGCAAAGAATTTTGTTTTACTTTTAGTTAATAGTAACTTAACTTTGGCAAATGATGAAAATAATCCTTGCCTAAATTTTATCCACACAATACAATACAAAAACAGATCACTACAAATAAGCACCCAAGATGTAATAATCCAAATAATACTGCTTATAATATGACACTGGGATATACTGATACTATGTATTACCATTTCTTAATACTGGTAAATAAATAAATAAAACTAACAAAATATATAAAAACTAGCAGGGAAATTTCACTTAAAATCTTTAAACAACACTAATACAGCAAACATAAGTTTCATGACTGAATAAAATGCTAATATAATACCTAAAATTGTCAACAAAACTAAACATCATAGCCTTACAACAAAACAATTAGTATAACTGTAACAGTTGAAATACCTTAATTAATAGCTCTTAGACTATTAGCACTTGTAAAGTGCATATTTCCTTCCTCAGGTAAAACTAACAACAAACAAAACCAAGAAAACAATTTTGATTGGAAAACAAAGAAATGCACAATGTATTTCTCAATACCAGTCACACTATGGTGGTATTGAAAAGGATTATATCACACCTGATTATTATCACTGGGATTATCCATGTATATTATGTCCTCACATTTAAATTAAACATAATGAAAATAATGTATACTGAATTGAGTTTATTAGTTTGGTAATGTTAATTGTTTTAACAAAATAAGGATGAGATTGTTTAAATGAATGTCACCTTGTGATGTTAGTGCAGACTGTAGATGTCACAACGACATTTATTTAAGTAAGTATAATAAAAAAATTATTTGTAACAAAATAATATTTTCAAACTTCCATGTCTGCAAAACTGCATTTGACAAGGATGTAGACATGAAAACAAAGACACTGCAGTGCATCTGAACTGTAACTTAGGTTAATAAATACCTAACTCTCCGGATAAGACTCCAGAAAAGCCCAATTAACAATAGTACTGAAATGGATTTCTGGGATTCTTTCACTTAATCACAAGTTCTATCACTCCCCCAGCCTATCAGCAAAGATTCCTTAAAGACATGATCAACATAAACAATACACCTCAACTGTTCCTTAACAGACCAAGACCTGGTATCAGTTTCACAAAAAAAGTCAGGTTCCCTGTCTAAGAGCTTAATTACCAAGGTTACAAGGTAACATAGTCAGATGGGCACATCTTACCCTATCAGGAGCAGTGTAACAGCACTCTCATGGAAATCCTAGTCAACTAAGCCAGGCAACTGACTTAAGTTTTTTTTTTTTTTTGTGAAACTGGAGCCTGGTTCTATCAATGTACATTTACCCACAATTCAAATAAAAGTTGATTTGGCCACTTTTGCATCTTGAGCAAATATATACTGACTGACAATACCAAACACTCCACCGGTACAGATCTGTAAACTTAATTGACATTTACCTGATGATATGTTTTATTGCTAAGCCAACCACATGTTGGTAATGACTTTATGAACACAAACTAAAAAAAAAAACTCTAATCTTATGCATAATGCCACAGCAAGATTACCTATCAAAGCCAACTGTGATAAACTCTGCTGTCAAAATTGCTGCAACTCAGATCTCTCTATGTATTTCAATCACTGCAATTATATTAATTGTGTACACTAAGGAGTAGACCTTTTTTCTTTATTGTAATGTGCTGCTGTACAGACTAGTAATTCTCTGCCCTTGTCCTTACTGAACTGTGGCATGATTTGCAAGGCCATTTTCACATCTTGGCTGAGCTGGTTCACTTTGAGAGCTCTTAACATGGAATTATACTACACAAGTTTTACTCCCTTTCATAAGTTCACCACTAGTTTGCTGCATATTTGTTTAGGTAAGTTAATTAATAAGTTAGTAATTAATTAATTAATTAACCTTGCCAAGCACAGGAGCTCCATTTAGTTGACTCTCTCATGTAACAGCCAAGGCATTAACTAGTCCATCTCACAAAGTGGTATGATTATGTGAATTTCGTAGGATACAACATTTGATTTTGCCTAAGAACAACAAAGCATCAGTTTCCTCTGTCGCCTCCACTTTTAGGTCGCTTGGCATTATGGGACTGAGAGTTGTGGTTGGCTGTAGTTAGGCGTAGCTTCACTGCCTCGTTAGGAAGTGTCAGATTTGTAACTGGGATCGAGATCTCTGTGGACTGTAACCGTGGTGATGAAAGAGTTGGTTCCGTGGCTGGAATGCTACGACTAGATGTTCGTGGCCGTGGAGTGGTGGGCTTTTGTACTGGAGGCAGTTGTGATGCTGCTGTAGTGGTGGTGGTCACTGTTGGGCTTGTCTTGGCAGGGCTCTGGACTGTAGATGGAGTCTGTTGCTTAGGAGGTTCTTTAAGTGTAGGTGGCACTGTGGCGGTATCATCTTGTTGAGTACGAACCTCCTTTGTTGGTGACTGGGTGCGTATTTGACCATTATTGACTGTCATACGATGGAGATATTTTCCAGACTCCCCATCATAGAGAACAGTGAAGTTTTTCAGTGACTGCAAGGGCCATATTGAATTCCCTTTCTTTTTCTTCTCAAAGCACTCTATGGCAACATCTAGAAAAGGAAGAAAAGAGTATCAAACAGTTGCTCACTGATAATTTTTTTCGTTGAAGAACACAGATTAATGACATTATTCCTCTAAGTTAATATGGACTTTCTGGCAATGGCCAACATGAAGGTAAAAGATTTTTTAACATCCTTTGCATCTTTGACTCATGTTTCCCTAAATTTTTTATTAGAGTTTAATTCCATTTTACAAAACAAGTAACACAACAGATAGAAGGACAACAGTTACTATGGAAATATACTATTTGTGCTTAGTATCAGTGTACTTGTGTATTGCTTACACAGTGTCTCCTCTACCACACTGGGGATGACCTCCTTGAGAGCCTCGCAGTTAATGTGAAGTGCGGGATTAACATTGACCTCAATTAGGTAGACCTTCATGTCTGTGTCTATCATGAAGTCCAAGCCGTACAGGTCAAAGTAGCCAAGCCTGGTCTGCAGCTTTGGCTTAACTGCATTGAATATGTGCGTGATGATACGCTGCATTTGTTTCTGGAAAAAGAAAAAGAAACAAATAAGTAAATAAATGAATAAAAATCAAAGGAAATGATACGGTCATTTTGACACCGGTTATTATAAATGTACTCCGACAGGAAGCAAACTTGTGCAGAGCTTGTGAAAAGGAGTAAAATTCCCTGTAGTATGATTTTATGGTAGAAATGCATTTTATGCCTTTACCAACTCACCGTGAAAGTTGTATAAACCCAGTTCTGTTCCAGATCTTTGTGAGGAGCAACATTTTCGTTGATGTAGTCATTGAACTTATCCATGGACCAGGCTGTATCCTCCTTCACATCCTGGTAGCTGGGGTCCTTCTTCTGAATGTACTACAAATAATAATAATAATAATAATAATAATAATAATAATAATAATAACAATAATACAGTTATAATACTTAATGTTTAATTTAAAGATACCTGAAATTATTTTGCCTAAATGTTGCTTGTTGCAATAATTCCATACTTGCATAATGCTTTCTTTGGTTCTTGCAAATAAACATGTAATATATGGATTTTCATAATATTTATACTCAGCTCTTTTAAAGAGAAACTGCACTAAATTAAACAATGGTTGAAAACAGTTCTTAATAAAAGACAAGTGTGAGTGAAACAAACAAACAAACAAACAAACAAAGGTTTATTCTGCTTCCCTCACCTGATTGGTCAAATGTGCTGTCAGATCGTTGCTATGGTGATCATACTTCTGACAAGACAAGCGCACGTATCCTTTGTGGTAGAGCACAAGGTAAGGTGTGGTGCTTGCAATCAGCATGTATGTCCGCACATCAAACTTTTTATCCTCAAGCAGCAGTGGGTTTTCAATATATCTATGTAAAAATGAAATCAGATATTACGTGAAATGTATCTTTTCAAAGTAAAGAGCTAAAAGAACTTCAAGCTGTTAGATATACAAACTTTTCTACAAAGCACATGTAACTTTGATCACTAAATGAGCAGGTTTATTTTAACAATAATAGATACCATGTTCCTCTGTATTATCATTCTGTACTGTTATGCAGTACAATAACACAATGATTACGTGAATTTTTTTTTTCACAATATATGATACTCCAGTCCTCTGTATAACGTACCTCTGTATTATCCTTCCCATGTTAGTGGGTCTCACCCGCCGCCTCCTTAGCCTTTCATCTCTTTCTTCCAAACTGGCTTTAAATTTCTCAATGTCTCTGACTAGATAGATACCCTTGCCTTGGTTCATACCTGTGGGTTTACAGATCCACACCTCTCCCGCTACAAGTTATGGAAGTATAAAGAAGTTGAAATAAATAAAGTTGAATGAAAACAACAAAATCTTTGAGTAAACTATAGAAACTGCTTCACTTTGGTAATAGAAATTTTGTAACAGTTTTAATTCAACAAAGAATAGATACAAACACAAAGGTGACATGTAACATCCATATCTTTCAAATGTGTCAGTGACATCAGGTGCAAGAAATATGCTTAAAAATAAATATGAAAAAAACAAAGACCAGCAACATAGATATACTCCTTTCACCGTGAGTGCCAATATAAAAACTTACGTTTGTAGTTATTAAAAAATGCCTCTCTGTCTGTCCGTTCGTCCAGTTTGTACGTCTCACAGAAAAAGTCTGACATCATCATCCTAGGCCCACGAGCTCTGACCCCGGCAGAGACGCGCTCATATTCTTTCAGTGAGTTGAGAAGACCCATCTTATTGGTCAGAAGCTGCCCATTGGGAATGTGGTTTACAAGTTGCTCTCCTAATTGAAAAATTCAGGAATTAGTCAATATATTTTTTAATTGCCTAGGGTTGTCTGGTACCATTAAGGCATAATATATTGTTGATGTTTCAACAATATAACTTATTTCCAGAAAATCAATCATTACTTGTCAATAAAAATGGGTTATCTGGTGCAACTGGGTCATTATAAACTTTAAGATGTTTCAACAATTATGACTTATCTCCACAAAATCAGTCATAAAAATAAAAATGGTAAAATACAACATACGTCTAGTTTTTTGGTACAATGTTTGTTCTTTGAATGTGATAGAAATATTTACTTAATAATTCTCAATTTATAAAAAAGTTAATTAGGCCCAAACCTTCTCTAAATGCATTAAAGTTGATGGCAGTTTTTGCTTCGGTCCACTTGAGTTTGAAGAAGTCGTTATTTTTATCTGTGGTCCTCTTCCAACCCAGAGCCAGTAGAGGTTCCTCAACTCTGAAATAATTGGAACAAAATAAAGTTAATATTTGTAATTAAAATCTACTTACCAAAATCAAATACATATAATTTAAAACAAATAATAACAGTTATTGTTAGAAAGCACCTTTATGTCACCTTCTTCTTTACACTTCTATAGGTGAATTATATACTTGAAAATCACCCTAAGGAACCTGAACTATTTGGTGCCTAACCCTCCTAAAAGAAAACTTACAAGGCGACCCCATTCCCTCCACCAATGTAGAATGTCGGCTGCATGTTGGAGGCAAGAACCGTTCTAGGTGCCCGCATTCCACCTCCACCACCGCTATTCCCGCCACCTTTTCCTCCGCCGTTGTCCCCAGCACCCTCTGGTGTCTTCTTGCCGGTTTTCTTGGGGCTCTTATTTGGGGAGGAGCCACCACCTGGGTAATTATACAACATCACAGCATTATAAATTGAAGGAGGATTAAATTTGCACTTATAATTCAAGCAGCGTCTAAGATAATAAAGAGATTAATTTAGCTAATATTTATATTTTTTTATTTAAAATGAATTGCTATGCCTCTACATCTTGGAATACTTGAAAAAATCACACCTTGTGCAATCTTAAAAGAATGTAATTTTTTTTTGTTAAATACAATGACTGGAAGTCATTCAATATATAATTTGAAAGTAAGATACTTTTGAGAAAAGATGCAAAATTATATTTCTTTTGTGAGGAAATGTGAGCAATTCCTATAAATGATTAATGACTACAACAAAACACATATCTGCCCCACCCACACCAGTGCTGCCATCTTGGAACAGAGCACTTAACTAAACCCTGTCACTGTCTATGATAAGTTGTACAAAAATATAAGATCATCATTACTTAAATTAATCTTCCTTATCCTGTCATTATTTTTATTTTTTAATTGTCATTGAGTGATACGTACATTTTGTGCCACATAAATTAGAAAGATAAATAAATAAATTAATTAATTAAAAAACTCAGAAAAATCTTCACACATTGCAGTTGTACATGGGGAGGGGGGGTAGTATCCTAAGGACCCAACTGATAAAAAATAAACATGAATCTGAACACTATAGTTTTCATCTTTGAATATCTCGTGAAAACTTATTCATCCTTATATGCCAATGCTTAAAATTTCAAAGTGTCACGTTTTATTGCCACTCCAGCAATTTGGCAAAAATTATTCTTGATTTCCTTAATATAACAATACAACACAGTATCCAAGTCACCTTTGCCTAACATATACACAGCAATTCTGAATCACCACTTTTTCAACCTATGCCATTTTTTCATCAACTCATTACTGTCAATAAGTGTAGGAAAGTCATATCTTTCCAAAGCTAAAATTTTAAAGATGCAAGGCTAAAGAATCAATAGAACATTTTAAGTACTCAAATGCTTAATAACAGCTACAATGTACAAACCTTTTCATCTTGAGTGGTATAAACTCAACTAAACTGGTTCTTTTAGAGGTACCGATTATGCAACAGTTTTTTTTTTTTTTTTTACTTCCTTCCATTAGTACAATTCCTACTAATTAGCTACATTTATAAATGGCAGTTATATGAAGTGTGAGCTCAGTTTAGGTGAATCTCTAATGTAATAGTCGGGCTAGGAAGTTGTCAACCTCTGAAAGTGGGCTAGTCTAGTAAAGCATACTGCCCACCGTGAAAAGAACCCTCGCCCAAGTGTTCCCAGAGACAGTGTTCAGTTAAGAGAACTCTGTTACAAAGGGCAGGTAGGTGATTTTTTTTTTTTTTTTTTGACTTTTAAAAATGTTATGTTCAACTTTTCACTTTAAATACTTAACTTTTCTTAACACACGAAATCTGGGGTCAATACCAATAATTTTTAAATATATTAAGCATGCCATGGCCATATGATACAAGGCAAGATTATCAAATAGCAGTTCAAAGAAATTGTCAGAAATAGTGATCTAAAGACCAAAAAGTCATCATGAATAAAATAAAATAAAATTAATATTTCCTATTAATTTCTTAAGAAAATGGAGCCTACCTGGACCAGAGGCAGCCAAGTAGACACTTCCAAAATCGTGTCGAATATTTGAATTGAGCATCTTCCAAAGGCTTCAGTCGAACTTCAGCTTGGCCTCAAACTAAGTCCACCAAGACTCAACAAGACAAGGTGCTTCTTTCGTTTACTGGTAATTGCTACTTGCAAGTATTTGCTCCAATTTCATTATCATTAAACACACACAAGAATGAAGGCTCCATAGCTGTGTTGTACTAGCATGCAGGATGGGATCAATACAGGGATTGTAACTGGGATTATTTTAATTGTTATAGCTCTCTAAATACAGAAACACTGACTCTGAGATTTCCTTGAGATAAGCCTAAGGCTTTATTGACTAAAATATTGCGTCTGCAAGAGGGCGTTATAGATAAGCAGTGCTGTGGTGCAATATATAAAGTACTGGCACATTGACTAATGAGAGTAGGTTTAATGTTCAAGTATACACCAAGAAAATGAATTATTTTTGAGTTGTTCCAATAAATAATTCACCTTTTCATGTAGATACTCATTTAACACGTCTGGCCCATCTTTGCTAACCTACACAATCTTCTCTAAAATTTTGATCCATCTTACATATTCGAGGTACTATATATAAATTTGGCAATTCAGGCAAAAATATCATTTAAAAAATTCCAATAAAAATAAATATACAAACAAAACATGGTTAACATCTAAATTGCTAAATAACAAAAGTAATACAAATGAATGCTAAAAAAAAATTAGCATTATAACCAAAAGTCAATACTAAAAATGGTGCACTGGAAAGAAACTATTCTCTATACCAACTACATGTCTATGTTGTTTCTATTTAATAGATGCAAGTTTCTGTTAATCTCTTAAACTCTGTGTTACTGGTCTATTTACTAGCAAAGTGGTTTCCTAATTACCAAACAAACACAACAGACCTCTGAAACTTTGGGTGGCACAATGTGTTCAGCCCATATGACAGACAAACAAGGACATGCTTGGCTGAAACAGAAGCAAATGCACATATTGCATGCCAGTTACTTCCCATTTCTTTCATATTTGATGCAATTACTCTTATTGTATGGAGAACAATCCACCTGTCGATTGAGCTGGAAGTGCATTATAACAACAACACAGTGCCCGCAATTCTCTTGAAAACAATCATCTATACCTGTCAATTAATGATGATCCCTCTGGGGCTGAATGTGCCAGAGTGTTGCTGAGTAGGAATGCATAGCTATCACAATGGGAAAGTTTGCTTCTGTCATTGTTGGGCCAAAATGCACCTGTATTTACACACCTGGCAGGGGCAAATTTAGGCCATCTTCTGGGTCTTTTTTCTGTTGGAAGATGGTCAAAAATGGAGGATGGATCAATAAAAATAATTTGGAAGACTGTCAGAAAATAGCTCTGGATCTGCCCCTGCATGGCACCCTGCTGGAAGAACCAGACTGTCCAGCAATGTAGCATAAAAGAAATTTCAAAGGAGAAGGGGGGTATTTTTCATAAAAAGAGGCCCCGTTTTCCTCATTAATTGACCCGATTTGAGAAGTGGCGTAAAACCTAATCACATTTTGTTTCAAAACTGGACAATTTTTTGCAAAGAGGCGAATTGCTTTCTAATTCCTCGACCTCCCCCCAAAACTTCCCTGGCCTATGGGCCTACCCTGATTGTGTCTTTACTTTCAAAAAAAAAAAAAAAAAAAAACTCTAAATTTTTAACAGTGCCAAACTCTATGTTTTGCATTACAGAAAGGTATCCTTTTTTCACCATAATACTGGGCTAAACTCGCCATGTTCAGTTTGAGTGTGCTTCTTGCACAGAAAACCTACAATCAGTTCAAACACAGCAGAAACCTTGCTTCAATACACACCTGTATTGCAGACAAGGAGATCCCTTTATATTCGACAACAACGACTAAATATTGGATCTAGTTTATCGTGAAAAGAGACGGATTAATCCATCACAAGCTCCCAGTAATGCATTCTCTTGTCACTTTGGTGAACCTGACAATGCTTGAAATGATGAGGTTATTTTTGTTGCCATGTTACACACTGAGGTGATGGTTTTCCCAATGCCATTAGGGGACATCAGCTACGAGTGTTCATATATCAAATGTGTGTGTACGTAACTCAGTCGCAGACAGTTACTGTCAATTATTGATGACTTGTCCAGGTGATGTGGATTAATAGTCTAAAAAAACACTTGGCATTCAGAAATTAAATGTATAACAGGCTTGCAGTCAGCAATTTTATATTTCATATGGGGTTCTTTTTACAAAATTCCTTAGTCAGAGTGGACATTTCTGTTCAAAAGGGGCAGTTCAAACCCCCCTCCCACCAAACATAATGGTATGATCCTGTATAACAGTATAAGTATTAGTGTTGGTCCTTTTTTTCTAAATGGAAATTTAAAAAAAAAATTAAAAAATCATTTTATTCCTACATCTCTTAGATCTAGCTATCATGCCTAGAACTAAAATGCAGTCTTTCAATTAGAAATATCTTTTAAATAAATTCAAGTTCTGAGTCAGATGTTCTATGGTCACAAACATCTGTAAAGTCACTTATCTATATAAAAGAAAATCATTTTTATCTTTCATGTGAACTACACGTTTCATAAAAACTAGTATACTTTTTACAGGGCACTATTATTGCTAGGCCTTCAATGCTTTTCTGTATTTTTAGCGCCATGAAAAAAATGTGTATAATAAAGTAAACTTTAGTCTAAAAAACCTTACAATATGATTAGAAAATACAACTGTAAACAGTGCAAAAATCAACACTCTTGGACAGAACTAGAACATAATAGAATATCTGCATGCTATATCTAAACTTCCAAATTGATGGAATTTTCTCACCAACATAAAAGACAGGAACATATCTCCAATAGATAAAATTCTGCAATCTGAGCATGGATCTTTAAAAGACAGCTAATAAAACCAAGGGATGGCTACCTTATGTACTGTTAAAAAGCAGAATCATGATAAGATTGGGACTGGTAAAAATAAAGAAAACAGTCAAATATAGCAGTATAATCATAGCAGTGATAATCTACAAGTTCTAAGATGGCAGCCTGTTTTTTAGTTTCTTTTTTCCACACAACCATGATCAAAGAGAGTATGTAAACCAAAGTTGCTGATCACCATGTCACCAAAGCCAAACCAATCCACCAATCAAATCATACTACTCATCCTTGTCCGCACCTGCACTTCCTGTGGCAGACGACCCATTCTGCCCTTGACCGTCTGTGTCGGCATCGGACGGATTGCCATCTGGGCCTATTGGACTCCTCCTCGTCTTTTCACTCACATTTTCCTTGTTGCATAAAGTTTCTGAGACTGAACTTTGCTGTGATAAATGGACGGAATCTGCTTCCTGGACACTGTTAATACTGAGTTCTGAGATTGCTTGAGCTGTGGCCTTGACATTGACCTTTGACATTTTCATGGCCTTCACCTCCTCTGCAGCTGTGAAAAGGTATTTTTTGAAGTCCCTTTCGTCTCCAAAGCTGCGCACCATTTCGTCATCTGTATCACCAGCACTTTCCTCTGCATCTTCTTCTTCTTCCTCCACCTCAGCATCCTGGTCGTCTGAATACGAGAACACAGACCGCTTGCTTGGATCATAACGGGATGTCTTCCATGGGTGCTCTGGGCAGTAGCTATAAAAACAAAACAGCACATAAGTTAATGGGTAAAACAAATCTTTTCATGCAGAGTTAAATTATCAGTTTTCCTTTGGGGTTAAAAAATAGCAGCCTTAAATCTGATTGATTATTACATGTGATGACCACAAAAATATGTATTTAAGTATCAATAATTTATTTCACAACTTTTGTTTTAGTATGTTCTGAGAGAGGATGAAATATCAAATTACCAATATGTGATACAATGGACTTTGAACATGGTCAAGCCTAGTTTGAGGACTGTCCAGGGCTCCATAACTCAAAAGCATCGTGAATTGCGACTGAGCCCAAGCATGGAGATTCGCCTCTATTCCATAACTCAGGATTTACTCACCCCATATAATAGCTTCGAAATAAAAGGTGATATCACTATCACAATTCGCGATGCTTTGGAGTTACGGAGCCCTGAACAACAAATAAATGTAACCAGCCTAAAGTATCAAGGTACCTTTGGCATATTCCCATCAGCCACGTGTCAATGGACTTAAATATATATGTAGGACTGTGGTAACTTTTGGCTTCAAACTGGTAACTGTCGAACACTTGGACCTTTCCCCTCTGCCAGCGTGCTCCTATCGTCTTTGGGCCGTCTCCCAGCCATATCTCCACGTGCACCATGTCATGGCGCTGTCTTTTGGCTGGAAGTACAGAACAGTAGAGGGTGCTGTTAGTGAATGCGTTGCCCAAGTGTTGGTCAAGAAGGAATACAAACTGTGAAGATGAAAATCAATATAATTTCTAATAAATATGTATACAAATGTAGTTATATCTATGGCATTTTTGTAGTCAAATGAGTAACTTCACACATTTTAAAATTAGAAATGAATGATATGTATTAGTCCTGCAATGTTTTTTTATTATTTTTTTTTGTTTTATTTTTCAGTAAAGTAGAACTTTTTACCCCCTTAGCTGCTCAGATTGAAAAAATGGCATAGAACCTAGATCAAATTTTGATTCTGAGCAGACCTTATCCGGTCAAAAGGGCAGCTCATGAAAAACAGAGTCCAGATTTTTAAACCTTAAAAGTAGTTTAAGTTCATAAATATCAGGTATTTGTGTTAAGTATAAACACAGATTTATATATATATCATATAATGAAAAAAAAAAGATTTAAAAAAAAAGTCATGCTATAAAGTGCCCACAGGTCTGTCACAGTCTGGGAAGTTCGTAAATTGCCGTGTTAGCTTCTTCGGGCAACGGTTCAACAAGGAAGAAAATATCTCCAACAATAAAACTGCTGGAAGGAGTACACTATAAACTTCAACCAAAAATGCCACGGTGATTGCTCTAACACAAAAGTGGCCCAGTGGAACAGGTCTTTTTAGAGGCGCTCCCTCAGGGCTTACATGCCTGGCACACATAAATTCCCGGCTCAGGCTGGCGGGGGTTGGGTTGATAAGTAGATACTTGCAGGGCAAATGTTGAAAACTGAAGGTGTCAATTTTTACAACTGTAATTACAGAAATGATTCTCCAACAAACACTGTTATAATCATTGTCTGATATAATGTGACACATCAGTGTTGAAATTAGAATTTCCCCATGTTTTGAATATTTTTATTCAATTTGTTTATTTCAAGGTGAATGGAGACACCAATTTTAGAAAATTTCTGGCACAGTAATTGTGGTGACTGGATGCCATTTAAGGCTTGTTTGACAGTAGAAAAAGTTCAATTTACTTGCTTATTTTCATGCCCTTGAGGAAATTTTTGCAAACAGTCAACGCTTAGCGCGTCAGGCAGGGCTGTCTCCTTTCAGACAGAAAGAAACAATTATTAAAAAAAAGATATGCCCACTTTTGAAATAAGAAAATGCTTTTCTAAAAATAAAATAATCTTTACACTACAAGCAAATTATTATTCATTTTGTTTGAGTTGATGATGAATTCAAGATAAGAAATGATACTTTAGTTGCTGCTATAGAAGCTGTGATATACCTTAGGTTGTCTGTCTGTCTGTCTGTCTTTCAGCTTGTCTGTAAATCAAGACAGGCAATGGCCAATTCTCTTCCGTGCAGATTGAGAGAGAGAGAGAGAGAGAGAGAGAGAGAGTAGAAACTTATTGTGGCAGTTCTAAGAAGAAAGGAAGCCAATCATCACGTTATCATCACGTGTATCATGCAGCACGTTTCATGCAGGTGACATCTCCACAAACCAGGAACTAACATTTTATCTCTGTGTCACTTAACCGCAACACCAAACTATTACAGCACTTTACATTGTGTAATCAAAGCATGTGCTACCACCGTTTAACAAGGTACTGTTCACAATTGGTCTAACTTTGACAGAAAAAATAAGTCAAAGTGTTACCATCAGGAAATTTGAAAATGAAGAGGATGTCTCTGAAAGTAAAGCCATAATAAATGGTGCATGTATAGCTTACATATCTTTGACTCTAGATCTCTGATCCAAATACAACAGATTAGATCCATTTATTTATAATCCATTGCACCATTCTGAGAATGGACAAGCCCCGAAGTCACAAGGCTGACCAAATAATGGATGTCATCAGAGCATTGGAAACAGGGCTGACATAAACAAACATGGAGAAGAAACATCTTCATCACATCACAGCTTCAGGAAATGAAACTACATCACACTATATGAAACACCATCACAAGGCCAGGTGCTACCTGACATCAAGGACAGAGAACAACAAAGACAAATCGTGCTGGCCTGATGTCTTTATTTGGATCTAGAGTTGTGATATAGGGACTGAGAGAAGCTTATGTTACGTAAAACATGCATGGATAGGGATGAGAACAAGGTTCCAAATCATCAACATATTTCGCTTGGAGTTTAAAGAGCAGACTTGCTCTGAGGGCAGCAAGTCCTATACCCATAACCTTCTGGGGTCCTAAGACCTTTTTACACCAATGGCCTCCAGAAATTATAAAGCAGAGACTGACACCTCTCTTCTGTTGTCCTGTGTTAACTGAAGCTCTTAGCATATGACTGCTTGGTGCTATCGTAGTAACTCAAAATGCTCAAACAACAATCATTACTATATTTTTCGGAGATTTGTCATTTTCATATAAATAATAAATTTGTTCAAACAATAATTATTTATATATATTTGATTTGAATTCATCATTTTGATGAAGAAAACCAAAAAATAAATAAATAAATAAAAAATAATGACAATTTAGATAATTTAATTAAGATGATTTAAACATAAAACAGCAGCTCCATTAAGTGGCGCCCTTTATGTTGCGCCCAGGGCACCTGCCGTGCTCCATACACACACCATAGCTGGAGACAAAGTCCATCACTTACATTTAGGGTTGTAATACGTGGCCGCGATGAAGACCAGATCTCCAGGCTTCATGTCTTCCTCCTTCTCCACTGTGATGGGCAGCGTGTCGAACTGGTAAGCCTGGTTCCACTGGCCGACCCGGAACCCCAGCTCCGCCTCCATGTCTCTGAGCACTTGGCGCACCAAGCCACAGCAATCCAGAAACTGACTGGAGAAGTACTCTGGGTCTGGGGGGATAGAAGGTAGCTAGATCAATGGACTTGTATTGTATCTATACTGAATTTTACTGTATTGTATTGTGTATTTTGTTCTTTTGTATTGTATTGTATTGTACTGAATTTTACTGTATTGTTTTGTAGTGAATATTGTTGTATTGTATCAAACTTTGTTGGATCGTATTTTGTTGTGTTGTATTGTATTGAATTTTGTTGTTTTGTGTTGAATTTTCTTTTTTTTTTTTTTGTATTGTATTGTACTGAATTTTGTTGTTTTGTGTTGTATTTTTTGTATTTTATTGAATTTCGTCGTATTGTATAATGTACCTTATCATATTTTTTATACAAATAAATGTAGTTAACTGGATTTTCATTTGGTTTCACAATATATCAGAAAGAAACACTTTATTTATTCATATTCATCCAATTTGCTGTTAAAACAAACACACGGTTTACAGTTGAGAGTTGTTAATAAGGTATTTTAAAACTTTGTTGGGTATAGCTCAAGTAAGCGAAGAAATTGTAAAGTTTAAGCCTACATTCCTCAAGTGTGCATTTTTGAATAAAATTTGAAAAGAAAAAAATAATTAAATCATTGTTTCTCCAGTAAAAAGAAACAGAAAAAGACGTATAAATTATGAAAATGAAAAAAGGAAAATGCCTTCACAAACAGTTTATGACATTTGCCTTTTAGTTCAAAGCTGACGACACGAGAGATAAGAAAGAGGTTAAACCCAAGATAGTGTGATAAAAAAACAATCAAAATAACCATCGGGACTTTGAGGAACTGACATTACAGCCTTGGTACGGCATTTTACAGAGTATTTATTAACAACTTCACACAAAAGAATTCCTGCGATGGGAATCTGATTGCCTCAGGCAGAATATAATGCAGTTAGCCAAACACAGTGAGTTGTCCAAAAATTGTTGAAAGTTTTGATGTTTTAAAGTCAATTTATGCATTTTTCAAGGTCGTCATTGTTTCAAATTTGAACTAGAAAATGTCATTGTTAAAGGATGCTTGAAGTTGTGCAATCACTGTGTTCACAACATTATGATGTCTTGACTTCTGGATTTTCTTTTGCATGGTCTCTGTGTTACTCAAAAAATGTCAGAAAAAAATCAACCTCAACAAACAATGTTTTTTTTTCAACTTTTTACAAAAATATTTTCAGCTATCTTACAGTTTTGATGATGAACATTTTTTTGAGAAATTGAAAGCTTTCCTACAGACCTAAAAATGTTTTATTTGAAAACAAAAATTTTAATTAACTCTCAACATTCAGTAATAATTTGACAATGTTAAATGCACTGCTGAGTGTACCTTTTGGCGACCAGTATTTCTTTGCATAAGGGACGCCAAAATACTTTTTGGCTTGTTCCAGAAATTTCATTCGCAGGTTCCATAGTCGTGTTGGATCACCTTTGACCTTTGCGTTGATTTCTCTCATGCGTCGCGCCTGGCGGATTTCATCCTAAAAATGTGAATGAAAATATAGTACGTAATTGACTCAAATATACCTTAAAAATTAACATCATCAAATAAGATCACTAAACAAGGTGCAAGGATCCACATGTACAATGTATAAGTTTTTTCAATTCATTACATCAATTTCTGCTCTGCCACTCACTGACGTACATCTGAGCCACTGCCATGTGGTTTCACTGTATGTGAAAATGTAACATTTGGAATTTGTCATATGATCAATCAAAGTGCTACAACTAAAATTAACCTTTACAATGGAAGTGCAATTTTATTCCATTTATATAATTATCTAGTTAGTGCAATTTAATTCTAGAGGCGATGTTATGTAGAGCTTCTGATCTTAGCATCTTAGTATTTAAAGTTTAGAGTACATCTTTGTATTATTATTATTATTATTATTATTATTATTATTTTTATTATTATTATTATTATACCCAATTTCTAAACTCATGGCAGGTACTTTTAATTGCGGGGTTTTATAGTTTTTAGGTCTGATTTGAACTAGGAAAAAAAATATATTTATATATATATATATTTTTTTTAAAGTTGATTTTCATGATATGTGGGAAACTATATGGCACTGAATATCATACTGGTATGCGTCCCATCCCTACATGTCTTGAAAATCAAGTTTTAAATTTAATTGAGCCATCCTAAATTTATGAATATACATTTTAAATGAGGGGATAGGATAACTTTACTAAGGCCAGTGCAGTACTAGTGCTAGCAATGTAAGAACTGTAGAACCCTGTTATCATAAAACCCTAGCTGTGACATATAAAATATGCCAGAAACATCTGGTATAAAATGTATTAAATATTCACATGTGGAAGCACTTGCCAGGATAAGAAGGTCACATACAGTATAACAGTACACATGTTCCTTTATATTAGAGCTGAGTGTCAACAGGTTTTTAAATCACAACTTGGCGTGATGCTAAAGATGAAAGTGGACCTTTAAGAAATCATGAAAATACAAGAACCCAAAGTGCTGAGCTGTATGTGAGGTGGAGACTGGAAAGAGCATGGGGGAGGGGGGGGGGGACTTAAAACCCCAGAGATGGGAAATTTCGAAGACTTGTATCTCTAGGATGAGGTCAAAAGCACTGAAAATGCTGCTTTGAGTTTTCAGGCCAAGGTCAGACAGGTCTGAAATCAAGATCATTTTGTTTCTCAGACACAACCTCAGAATGTCTGAGTAGATGAATTCTAGGTCGAAATGGGACAAAAGACAGGACAAATCTTTGTAAAAATTTTCTGATGACATCATATTAGAAATGGAATGATCAAGACTTGTGCATATTTGAGTACCTTGCATTCAGAAAACAAATTTGGAAATTGGAATAATCAAAAATTGTTTACATCAGTCTGTAGATGGGCTCAGGCCATTTTTGACCTCCCCGTTTCCACTTCATTTGACCACCGATAAAACTGTTCTCCTTTCTCTATCATATGACTCTTGCCTCGGACCCCTGACCGAGGAAGGGGGGGGGGGGCAGGGGGTTCAAACAAACAACGCTCTTTTTGCTGGGGAAAGTCTGCTCTGTTCAAGATTTGATCTAGGTAGTCTTTCATGATAAAAGATCCACTTTTTTCGGAAAAAGAGACCAACCCTTTCTGCAATTGCTGGCTACAGACCTGTGGCTGAGGTCCACCATAATTCAAACCAGCCAACCTTGAGTTATTAACAAGGTCACAGGGACTCCTTTCCTGTTCTGGGGAGACTGTCTGGGGAGACCCCAGAAGTAGTCAAATAAGTTATTACAATATGATGACTTTATGACTTGACACGGGGCATTTGCTGTATTTTTCATCCAAAGGTACATTTTCTTAGCAGTGATGTTTGTGAATCATGTGAAGTGGCCATGTGGTCGTCTCCAGCTCAAGGGCGCCTTTTCTCCCCCAGATAAAATATGTAGTAGACAATGATGGTTGTATCACTTGACATGGGATAACTATACTCTTTTTCTTTCGAAGGACTATTGCTCTTTTTTCTAAGTAGTAATTTAATATTTAATGTTTAGTAATTATGACATGTTTACTAGACTTTGGTGCAATTAGTTTGTAATTGCAAAACTACATCATCATTTGATGTTGTGGCAATGCAATTAAGGGAGAGAATATCCAAAAGAAAATGCAAAGGGCTTCTTAAAAATATTTTTTAAATCAATAAATAAATCGAATGGTCTCCAATCACTATAAACTTTAAAGAGCACTTGCACTCGTGTAAAAAACCTATGAAAGACAAACTGGTGGCATATTATTCTCCAAAAACTCATTAATGTTCTTCTTTTATAGGCACAATTAACATAGTCAACCTGACACACATGACTCGTTTAACCATAAAGCCGCGCTCTTTCTTCTCTCATCTTTTGAAGATGGTTTTATGTGTTCTTCCTAATTGTCTATTAATTGGCCAGGTTAAAGGGGCTGTTCTTGGAATTTTGGCATGGAAGAAAGGGTGATAACAATTGTGCCTTTTCTAAGCATCATCAATGATTTCCTATATAGTGAAATAAATTTTTCATAGTCATTTCATTTTCATTTGAATGATAATGATGATATCAAATTAAATAGTTACTAAAGTGATATAGGGTCCAAATACTCACCAGCAAAAGAGGCAATGTATATAGTAAGGGAATTGGAAAATAATAATCAGGAAGGCTTTTGGTCAAAATGCTAAAATGTTCCATTTGAAGAGATGGCTTTTTAAAAACCAATTTTCAGGTATATCACCATGATTTTACTGTCAAATTCCAAAGAAAAAAGAAAAAACTATAAATAACTCTTTTTCTTCTTCATGTGGCCTTTATCAAACAGATGGCTTCAAACATCGTCTATATTTCCACTCAGCATCAATATGCAGTTTTTGCCAAAAAGGTAATTGCATTACTTTGAATGATGTAACAAGCCTTTAAGTTATTTGTCAGGCTATTCAAGAGGGAGATTTGAGGAAATTAACTTCTCTTCGAGGATTCAAGCTTTGTGTCATTGGGAGCACTACGTACATAACAATTAACATCAAGTCCGTATGAAGTAGTCTACTCTGCTTTAATTTGTGGGGGTTAAACAGTGCAGCCCACTTTAACATGGCTGTAATCAGATGATATGGACAAATGTAGCATTGGCAAGCTTTTGATTGATCTAGAAATTTAGTGATGTGCGAGAGAGAGAGAGAGAGAGAGAGAGAGAGAGAGAGAGAGAGAGAGAGAGAGAGAGTTCAGCAATCAAATCAATGTATCAATCCAGTGAAGCACATGATGTTAATTACCAAGTGTCTTTTGCAAGGTTATTTAATTTCATTATAGTGCTAAGTCCAGTTGTTCGAATATAAATTGATTAAAGATACCATGGATATCAGAAATGATAATTCTTCGTAAAATCTTTTTTTTTTTTTGGTGAAAAAAATGCTCTTATTTCTCAAAAAATAATTTTATCAAAAATGTGCCATTGGACTGATACACTGAATTTTCCATTATTTCAACCAGACATCATTCTTCTGAGCCAAACAAAGATAAATTAATATTTATATATCTTTATTAACATATCAAAAATATAAACAAAATTCACAAAATAAAATAAGATTACAATTCACCAGAGAAATTACTACAAAAGTCTGAAATATGAAATTTACTGTCTGAATATGTTTTGTAATGCTCTTTCTCATCTTGGAGTGGATATATCCAGTCTATTCTTTGATTATCTTATTTCCTTTTTTTTTTTTTTTTCACAATTGGACACAATTCACTTTTTCTCCTCTGAATTGTTCCCAGTGTCCTCCTTGTTTTGACATCACCTTTGTTCCTATTGTAGTCAAAGTTAATAAATCCATAAACATGAAATCCTGGCAGCATCTCCATGAAGCAGCGTTGACTGTCCATGTTATCCAGTAATTAAAGGTAGAAACAGGCACTCTCCAAAATATGGGCAAGACTGATTGTATTGATCCTGTTCACCATAAAATTCCTATCAATACATTTTGATAACCTAAATAAAGTCAGCAATAAAAGGCTCAGCTGAAAATTTATAGTTCTGTTTTTGATATACAGTACAGAATTACCAATTGCAAGCCTAACTTCCACTTTCCACCACAAGAGGGCAGCATCATCAGGTCTCCTACCAAGACAAGACTAATTCTATACCTAACCACCCACTAACCTCAGACAAAGTATCAAAGCTATCAAATGTACACAACATGAACATGGATTGTTATACAATACCACTGCTACTAGTACGACAGATCTGAATCACTGGCTCACATGACACTGAGAGGTATGGGGAAACAGAGACCGCCCAACATTAAAAAAAAGAAAGAGAAATAAAATGTCAGGGTTAATTGCAAAGACTGAGTCACGGCAAGTAAACTACCCTCAGAATGGAAATTGACATTTTCAGTGTACTATTAATGGAAGGGGCTTAAACCTGGAGAGGGATAGATGGGGTGGGATATGAAATTCTCCCAAAGGAATTTATAAGGATTCCTTTTTATTTATCTTTTATTTTTAACATGTACAATAAGTCAAATTATTAAATATATTCACACACATGTATTTTTCATTAAGACTAAATCACTAATTTTGGGAGTTCAATGTATGCAAAAAAAATACCTATTAAATAGGGAGGGGGTGGGGTGATGTAGTAGGTAGGGGTGATGGTGGGGGTGATATAGTGGGTAGGGGTGATGTAGTGGGTGGGGGTGATGTAGTGGGTAGGGGTGATGGTGGATGGCGAACTGATGCAGGCCAAAAAATGCGAGCTGGGTCCTGTAAGCTTATATCTAGAGTTGACCATGGGGTGAGGTCTCATTAACAACATTTATCAAGACAGAACACTACATACATATCATACCCTCTCTGGTATCACAACAGACACAAAGCAAGCTTATCCTGATAACTATAGAACAATTGCATTAGAAATGATCAGGTTTGTCATGCAGGCAGACATACATCGTTGCCATGAAGTCAGGAAGCTGGAGATGATCATGAGGGTAGAGAGAGAGAAAGCCCCCCCCCCCCCCCTCCACTGAGAGTCAGTTATATGACATACTAACCAGCATACAAATACAAGTACATATTATACAGTGGAGTTCCACATATATACATGTCTACTATATATATATATATAATTCACTAAATTTTTAATATGTTAAAAGTCGTCTTCAATTATCAAATATTTTTTATTGTAGAAAGCAGAGGGAAATGTCCTGCTAAACCATTTCTAAAAATACACACAAGGTTTAAAATCCAGACAACAACGATTCCAAACTGAAATACTACACACTGTTCAAATAGGAAAGACCTGATTCATTGTACAACTATCATTTCTATTTTTTTTTTGGTAAATATGAGAACTTCCTTCCAATTGTGAAGAGCTATCAGTAATACTAATAAAAAAAGTTTGAGTCTGTTTTAAGTGGTAATACAACTAGGTGGAGTATCCACCAGCTATCAGATGTTTTCCCGCCCCCGCGCCAACAACCTTCCCTCACTGAGTCACAACATGATGCAATGCAGTGCCATTCTAACCCGTAGCCCACTACGAGATAGTTAATGGGAAGAAAAGGGGATAGATTACACTGTAAGGGAAGACCCTGGCCTCTCTCCACATACCATTTGCGTAACTGATGCATCTTTTGGCTGGTTGCAACACTTATCTTAACACACACAATCTGATACATTCAATTTCTTTGCTGACTGTTCAGAACCCAAAAATTATTATCATCCCTGTTAACGTACAGAAATCAAACAATTAAGGGACGACATATCAGATAGCAACTCGACTCGTTCACCAATTCAGCAATAAGTGAATATTTTGATATTAAGCAAAAGCACAATTTACAACAAGCCTTAACTAAGGGGAAAAAGACTGGAAAAAAACAACTATATAGATAGCACTGTCAGAATAAGTCCAGTAGTACTGTGTAATTTGTGGAGGTCAACTCGACACATATCAACGGCCTATATCTTTATATGTTAATATCTATATGTCCATCTGAAGTCAAAGAAGGTCTTTTTGGAGCACCCTGCAATTCAGGGGTTACTAGAAACTGCTTCCACTGCCATGAACAAAAAGCCTTAAACAACTAGGCATGTTGATAGTAGAACAATCTTGTTTAACTCAGGGTGTCTTAATATCTCTACCATCACATGTCCTGTCTTAACCCTTAACTCTGTCATCTGTCACTGGTAGCTGTCACAGCCCCTGGTCACGGACGTCTGGCCATCCCAACCAGACATGCTGCCATGACGTGACCCTCTTACATTTGACAGACAGGACAGCAGGCCTGTAGGCAAGGGGGGGGAAGAGGGTTCGAAAGAACACCCTTTTTTTTGCTGGGAAAAGATCCACTCTAGGTAAAATTTTATCTAGGTACAAGGAGGTCTCATGGTGAAAGGTCTACTTTTTCAGAAAAAGAACCCCTCTTGAAATGACTGACATGGAGAGGGTCATCTGTCTGTCTGTCTCTCCACCCAACAGCATAGCCACAGTCTGTCTGCACTCTGCTAGCCCTTACACCAAGTCTACCTGGCTGTAGCTAGCTATTACACCCAGTCTACCTGAGTGAACTGATGACCTCAGATAGCATGTCTCTTTAAGGCAGTGATACAGGCGGAACCATTGGCTTGTTGACCTAAGGGCAGTTGGTCATCTTCCTGGACCAGTAAAAACTGATTCTCTTTTTTTTTTTTTGCCTAGAGAACTGAGGCATGCTCCAGACTCGGAACTAGTCCAGAAACTTTCTGTATATTCATATAAGCTGCTGGCAATGAGTTGCCAAGTCCATGTGTCCTAACTGATTCTTTACCAGCTCAGAGCAACTCTCAAGTTGGCAGAAGATGGAAACCCAAAGCAAGCAAGCTAGCTTCCTTATCCCCAAGTACCAATCTCTTGAAAACTGTTCAACAACCAGAACTGTTTACAACAACACTGTTTTCAGTTGCTACATCCCTGAGTACCAACCAGTCCAAAACCAGCCTAGAACTTGGCAGAGAATGGAACCATGACCACAAAATATCACCCAAAGTAAACCTTATTACCCCAATGTACCAAACTCTCCAAAACCCACAAAGAACCGTTCCGCACCTGACCCAATGTGAATGCGGCCACACAATCACCAGTTCTTGGTTTCTGCATCCCTGAGCACCAAGCAGAGTGTGAAACCAACGACGCTCATCCATCTTCCTTTATGTCCGTCTTTCCAACAGGTATAATTTCTTTAACGGCCATAAATGCACACCTAGGCTGTTAACACAAGGGTCACAGCTTGCTTAGAACTATTGGCTATACCTGTGTTCTCCACTACTTTACAACATGGAACTTGTATAATGGATAATAATGACGATATCTGTTCTCCTTTTCAACAGGTATAATTTCTACAACAGCCATAAATACCCACTTCGGCTGTTAACAATCAGACAGCCATGGGGCTGGGTTCTTGGTCTTATAGATGGTGGAGTACATGCTGCAGTAAACTAGATACAATGTAGCCAAAGGCGCCCGCATCATGGATCATGTTCATATCCGTTTGCTCTGCTAACTGCGGGGTATGCACTCTTGCAGTTATTCCTGAACAATATGAACGTTAAATCATCGTAAAACTGCATGGGTTTTCAGTATGAAGGCAATGGATGGCATGTTTTTTTTCTTTTCATTTCTCCTTCTTGGCTCTTTATGGATATGTATGCAGCAATGAAAATATTTTACAGATTACTAACTGAAGTTAATATATAGTTCACAGACTTGAGAATGAAGGGCTCTTACTCACTGGAAGATGGGTTTGCTGACATATTACTGCATCCCAAAGAAATACCCTTTTTGTACAATTATATCAACTTTCTTCTTGCTTATCAAAATATTTCTTTTCTAAGAAAAGAAGACCATTCTTATGTCTTTTATTTAGATAAAGATGACTAAAAGAAATTATAATTTACACACACACACACACAAAATCTCATTTACTCATATATTGCCAGATATCCCATAATGACCATAAACACCGCGGGCCTGTCACCTGCGATGCCTGGTGTTCCTTGTTTTAAATTGCACTTACGTGTAGAACAACAAGAGACACAGATCAATTTAGTAAAAGCAGCCAGCTTTTCCCTGACCCATGATAATGAAACTCATCAAGCCAGGGGCCAGTAGCCCTGCAGCATACTAGTACATGTATTAATCGACTATAAGTCCAGCCCTAATGCCTTTCCGCACTCTGGTTTCATATCAATAAGCGAAGCAATAAAGGAAAGCCTTGGTAGGTTGCTGGGACAAAACCCCCATCTGCAGAAGTGTCCGTGGCCCAATCTGATATTCAAATTGGTGAATAATTGATATACAACCCATCTCTTGCTATGATGGAAAGATGCCAAGCTACAGGCCCGTTTTAATTATTAATTCATGTCATATGACTAAACTTCTATATATCATGACCTTAATTTCTTTCCTATGTCATTTTACAGCAAAAAATATGAAATCATATACTACGGATGACAAAAAAAGAAAATTCTGACCAATGTCTGCAAGGATAACATGGTTGACTAGCTGACAAACTGACTAATTACCTGGTCATCTAACAAATTTTCTGATAATCTAAAACTGAGGCTGACTCACAACATAATTGACTAATTAACTGGCTATCAAACCGATTACGAAAACACCTTGGCCCTCCCGTGCAAACCCACACTCTACATTTCCCGCCTAAACTCCGCAATAGGTGCACATTACAAGTCGCAAAACCTGTTTTTTCAGCGTTAGCACAAGTCGCTTAATACAAGTCTATTATACATTCCAGCACATGGGCTGCTGGCTACTTGAAGGCTTACAGGGAAATGTCATAGTCAAAGTACCTCATAAAACATGAGAGCATCAATTTTCTTCACCAATATATAATATTTGTCACAACTCTACAAGGAAGAAACTCATTATTTTCTATTAAGTGCTGCAAATTTTGTTGCTATGCATCCTGCTACAGCGAAATGTCTTCATCAATTCATAATATCCATGGAAGAAATAGAAAAAAATAATAAACAGTACAATTCTAATATCCTAACATGTATCCTGCCCAACAATGTTCGCTGGAAAAATTATTCAGCAGAATTCTGGAAACAACTTGACCAAGATGGCTGCCGCACCCTCCCTTTACATCATGTTCAAGTTCACCTCCAGGACTGCCACCGCCCATTTGTTCCTACATCAAGTACTAAGCACTAAACAGGTGGAATGCATCCATCTAGCCTCCTCCAAGACAGGTGCAATTCCCAATCTTATTCTAACTGGAGATTCAAGAAGTGTTTCTAGTTAATATTGGCCTGCCTTACTTAGTATTACACACTTCAGTCATTTGTCACATTGTGTTTACGATTAAACCACCAAAGGTGGCAAATCTATTCTTTCTGTTGCCCACCCACCAACTTTGTAACAGATATAAAAGTCTCATGGGGTAAGGTCAGGTTATCTATCAGTAGAAATACAATCGTAACAGACTAAGGGCTCATTCTCAAAAAAAAACAAAACAAACAGACTACATAGAGCAATCCAACTCCTCAGGGACTCGCGCTGTACACAGTCAGATTAACACAACTCCTCTCCGCTCTGTGTAGAAAACAGAAAATCTGGTGATTACAGTAGAACGTTGGAAACAAAAGTAGGCGTGTAATCGTTAATCTGGTTGCATTCAGCAAGGATCAATCTATGTTGACCGATAGTTTTATTGGGCAAGAGCCCTAATTTAATATGTACTAATACATTAGACAATGTATCATAGTGTCTAACCACAGGTGTTCTATCTAACCTCTCTGTTATCCCGCCTATAGCCAATATACCTGGGGAAAATCACATATGATCAGCTTGGTGCCCAGTGGTGAGCTAATCGTAGTCAGCTGAAGGGGTCGTGCCAGGTTAGGTCACACAACTACAGACATGCTAGAAAACTACACGCATTATTTTAATGGTTTACATGTTAACTTCATCTTGACTAATTGCTTCAGGAGTGAATATGAAACAGAATTGCTCCCTCGGGGTCCCAACTTGATATTACAAGGGCAGCCATGTCTTTACTGCTACAGGTAGAGTAATGTTTCCTGGCTAGGCTGCCCTGGAATTGTATATACACTGATGTGTATTCTACCTACTAGTAAGAGCATCTTTCAGTTTTTTTTTTTTTGTTTTTTTGTTTTTCAGTATTACTCTCCCATGTATATTGTGGCATTATTTCTGACCATAATGTGCTACATCATTTATAGCAAACTTGTCTGACTCCCCACTCCCAGTGTAACATGGACTTATAGAGAAGCACCTAACCTGCCTAACCCCAATGAACTAATAAGCAAGATGCATGCACATGGAGACCGACAACGTGTAACTGCTCCATTGGGAAATTTATGCACTGCAGATTAAAAGTGCAGGAAAAAACAGAACAAGGCTGTAAATTACGAAGCCAATACAAGTATGAAGCAAAAGTTAATATGCATATGTACGAATGTCATGAATTTGACACAATTTAACATATTCTCTCTCTCTCTTTTTTTCCATCTCTCTTGCAGCCCATTATTGTACACAATTATTTAATATTTCACTACATAAATGCTGGTCCCACACTTAAAATGTTTATGCACATTTTAAAAAATGTGCAGTTTTTGACACGGTGGAAAAGAGTCGATGAACTCTGATAGAAACAGATCCTCTGGTAGGTGGTGAAGCACCATGGGGGCCCGTTTACCAATATCACTCTTTGTAAACAGATCATGGAGGGAACAGTAAGAAACCACAGCACACAAATCTATCAATGAAATAGAAAACTCTTCCTCTGGTTAACCACATAAACGTCCTTTCCCGCAACACAAATGCTTCAGAGCACAAATATAGCAGTGGCGGCGAGGAGGGCAGAGAGGAGGATTATCTATGGTCCAGGTTATGGCCATTCAGCTTGAAATCAATCAGCCGGGAGCCCTCGAGGCTCTTTGATGCCGGAGGCCAGTGCACTGAATGCAAAAGCAGACCACAGACAGCAACGGGCCGTAAATTTCCACCGATTGCTACATTATGCATTCACACTTGCACGATGTGGGGAAATATATTCGGCACAGTTGGTTGGAGATGTCCAAGCCTGTCAGGTTGGGCATTTGCTCCCTTTTTACTGCGCCATATGCACCATTACTTTTTCATTTTAATGCCGCAGGTCTGACACTTGGGATGTGAAAACCAGCAGGGGGAAGAACCATTGCCACGCACATTACGGACTCCAAAAACCAATTCCTCTCCACTGTTGTTGACGTTGCCATGGTAACTGCTCAATGTTCCCATCTGTTGCCACGGAAATCCCATTTATGTCACAGACTGCATTCTTGGCATAGTTTCGCAACGTCATACCTTTCCTGGGATACGGTCGGTCGTCATCCTGGCTGACATCTTCGAAGTTGTATTCAAGATGGCTGCCATGTCGTAACAGAACTCTGCTGACATCTTTACCTGACAGTATTAGAATTTTGTCATTGAAATCTAATGCTGTCACGTAAGATGCCTTCAGAATCCAAAAATCTCTGATTACAATTGCCTCTCTTACCGAAGGAAAAGTTTTTTCAAGGCTTTTTCTTCGCTCGGAGCATTTCTTATAGGTGCTTAGAAATTTTCCACAATTTTTGTTGCTGGCCTCCTTTGAAGTGAAACGGTTTCCCCAACAAGAATTGTGGCTACTTGGTTA
This sequence comes from Lingula anatina, assembly GCF_051362555.1. Taxonomy (NCBI): domain Eukaryota; kingdom Metazoa; phylum Brachiopoda; class Lingulata; order Lingulida; family Lingulidae; genus Lingula; species Lingula anatina. The sequence continues at coordinate 2,144,585 of NC_141775.1, read as the reverse complement.
TGTTACCATGGTTACACTGGTAGTAGCAGTAGCCGTGGTTTTTGTTACCATGGTTACACTGGTAGTAGCAGTAGCCGTGGGTTACACTCAAAGCGGGTTGATTGTTGGTTTGGACGGTTGATAAGTTGTTTTACAAGCAGTACATTTTGTCCACGGGAAACAGTTCCAAAATGACTTTAAAAATCACAAAAAAAAAAAAAAAAAAAAAAAAAAAATTTGGCAATCTAAATGTCACATTCAAAAGCTCCATACACCCCTCAGCAAACAGAAGCTTTGTTATTAAACTAACGTTTTTCCTTGTTGTTGTTGTGTTAAATAATAGCATGATCAGTTCACATTAAACATCAGTGTTTCAAAACAAACATTAGTATACATAAAACAAACATATGCTTAACAAATCCTTCCTTGGGTCTACACACACACACATCTACCTAAAATATCATGCACAGTGTTTATAATTATTTACAAATGCACATTTACTATCTAGAGTTTTACACGTGAAACATTTTACCAACCAAGAGGGGAAAAAAAAGAAAATGAAAAAAGATACACATGATATCTTACGCCTGTAACTCTAAAGAATGTCTTCACTAAGAACCACATGGCCTCAACAAAAGGAGCAGAAATAGTTTCACTGACAATATACTGCAGACAAATCATCTAACAGTTTCTAATTTAAAACTAAGAGCTAACCTTCCCAATTAGATGACAACAACAACAAAAAAAATGGTGTTGTCTAAAAACAACTATGATTACTTAAACACACAGAGCATCAAGCCGGGGGTCCCAGTAACCCTTTGGGGCTATTTGGCAAGCTGACCCTGCTGACACAATTCAGGAGTTAACCTTTCTGTGGCCATGAACAACGCAATGAAGTCCTAGGGCCAAGCTGTGGCCATCTTTGTAAACTGATCCACCATTTTGCTACAGTGCTTATCTCAGGTAACCTGGCCCATGAGAACGCAGACTTCACCCTGATCTTCTGCCAGCGAGCATCAGATGAAAATAATGACTCGGGGAGTCCATGGCAAAGATGGAAGCAGCACTTGAGAGAGATTTATACACATATTGGAAGTGAAAGGATCTGCTGAGCTAAAGGCACAATTTATGGAAGATTTATCTCCTCCTGACAGACTTAATATTTGACTAAAATGGATTGTTTCAATATAGGCCAAACAATTTTTCACAATCTTCACAAAAGAAAAAATAAAAGTTGAAAACAAACAGGCAACTTCCTTCTCCAAGAATACATCTGACAATTCTCTTTATCTCCTAGTTAAAATGCTGAAGCACATACCTGCCTCCATCTTTTTTCCCTTTTTTATATGAGACAGGGGAGGGGAAATTATGAGAGCTCTGACTCACCTTCTCTACTAACTTTTACATGACGAATTAATTTTCTGCTAAAAAATCACAACTGTAATAAGAGCCATAAGTCTTCACCTACTCCCTATAGATTTTATGTTACAACCAATGCGCCAATATTTTTCATTTCATAAAACACATGGCGCGGCTATATCCACTGCCTGTCAGGCAATCCATCATAAAGGCCTAAGTCATTAGTGGAAGTGTAGCTTGCCCTCAGAGCACCTGAACCAAAAGTTCATTTTTTTTTCACTCTTAAACTACCAGACATAATTTTATATCAAGAACCTAAAAACTACAACCCCGAGTACTTGAGCTTATGGTTCATATTTCATCCTACTAAGATGGATTTTTTATCAATTGCCTGAAATATTTACTATCCATCATTCCTCCTGGCAAAAAATTATCACAATGACCATAACTTTGAGTTTATTTGCTAAATATTTTTTTCCTAAGCACAAATATTCACAAAAAAACCTATATACTTTTTCTACAATTAAAAGAAAATACAAGAGTGCAGAAGAAATGGGTTTAGCTCTTACTAGCAGTTAGCAAATCTGTAAGAACACTTACAAAAAAGTGAGAAGGTTAGAAAGGTTTGCCATTAAAAAAGATCCTGGACTAGAGAGCAAAGAAAGGGCATCTCTATTACCCACCCGATATGTCCAACAGACAATTCCACTGAATAATAACTCTTCTCAGATATCCTGTATCAATATTATGAATTAGCACACTGTCAAGGAAAAAGAAACTTTATACCTCAAAATTCCCTACTACCTCACCATAGAATATGGAGGCTTTTTTTTCTTGAAGATTATTTAACTATACACTTTAAACTGCATCAAAGATATAAAAAACAAGCAGCTTCATATGGCATATATCTTGTTAACTCACATTAGGTAAAACAAGACAGCAGGCACTAAAATAATTTTAAAAAAGGATTCACAGAGCACTACTTGCCTATACCTTCTAGTTCAATCTCGACACATAATCTGCCTAAATTCAAGACCATATTATTTTATCCACCACAGTTAGTTTTTTCTCCAACTTAATTCAGCCCCTCTTGCTACAGAAAACAAAGACAGTCTTTAGTCCCTAGTCTCCCCTGCTCTAGCTGGCTAACTGATTCAGGTCAGGTCACACCATACTAGCCTTACCAAAAAATTCTCTACTTGTGAACCTGCTTAAAAAGCTTAACAATGCTAACCTGAATTTAACATCTTCTTACCTTGGGGGAGGATAAGGCAAAAGTCTTACATTACCTTAAAATAATAGAGAATTTAAAAAACTTGTCCACTTTGTGCAGTCTTGTTAAATCAACGGTTCCCTTGACTCAAATCCACTGTGGTACTTCAGCTCTTAAATAGTACCATGTTGACTTTAAAAAAAAACCTTTTCCTTTCTAAAATAAAAGCAGTTATCCATTTTTTCAACCTCATCATCCAGCTGTAGCTAACACTCACGGTTCTAGTCATAGTGTGTTAATCCCTCCTTAAAAAAATCCCTTAACAACACAGCTAACAGCCAGCCCGGCAACTCCCTGTGTTAAGGACTGACTGCTGCCATTGGGTCACTTTCTACCCAGATTCCTGTCTTTCATGCCGTCTCCACGTGAGCAGGACCAAGGACCAGGTATTGCTAGCGTGGCGACGACCAGAGACGTCCCATGCCAGTAGGTCAATCCATCGAGTACTTCACACATACATACAGAGACACACTCTCTCTCAAGGTGTACAAGGCGACTACTAAGCTAAAGCACACAGAGCAGTTAGTTTAAGTAGGCTGGGCCGCCAGCTAGGGCAGCACTAGAGCACTAGTAGCTACAGCATATACACACTCCACACAACACACTTATAAAGGATGACTCAACCCTGCATTCCGATTATGATCACTTTTTGGGTGGGTGTTCTAAAATACATACATACCGGATGATAATAATGGTGATGAACCTGATGATGATGATGAAAAACAGCCCTGAGAGGTGTACCTTATTGTGCGCCAGTGAAACAGGCCAGAACCGGGTTACAAATTACAATTATCATTCATACTTATGGCTTTGTCAGCGTGGCCCCAATGTCTTTGTGCTACTAGGTGTCTCTTTTTCAGGATGCTGGGGGCGTGCATGATTATTTTTGGTAAGGTGACCTGAGAGAGCAGTCAGCCATAGCAAGGAGGCGGCGGCGGCGGCTCTTGTTGCTATTTGAATGCAGTGGCCTGGTTCACACTGTAGGGTGTGGCTCCAAACCATGGCCGGGCCGGCTGAGACCAGGGCCTGCCACATGGGGTCACTTCCTTCCCTGTGGGCGTGGTAGGGTGTGTACAGGAGCAATTGCTCTTTCTCCTGGTCCTTTCTGCTCACACTTTAGTGCATTAGTAACTGCACTTCACTGTCTTCTTCTAAAGCAAAATTAGTCCTAAAAATCAGGCACGTTTTGTCAACAGAGTGAGCCCTTGGGGAGCGTAAAAAAAGCCCTACGCCCTCCACAATGTGGACAGAAGCAACAACTGAGCATCTGCCAGAGGGACTCTCGTGTAGCTGCACCTCTCCTCCTCTCAACTCAAAGTGCCACGTTAGCCCAGCACAGCACCAGGTTACTCCTCCACCCTCACACTGCCTCTTCATGCTTGATGGTAGCCATTGAGAAATGATGGACAAACCGTCCAATCCCGAAGGGTTTTACATCTAGATCTCCATTACCATAGCTCAATAAAATTGATAAATGTCCACAGTCTTTTTTTTTTCTCCTAATCCTTTGGGAAGCCATAATGGTGTGCCATAACTTAGTTGTAAATGGTGCGCGAGCTGCACTCGCACCGTGGCCCCTTTCACATGCAGATTACCAAAAAGGAAGAGTTCGCCACAGGGAAAATATGGCTGCCAATGTCCGACTTCAACATGCCAAGCAGCACAATGGAAATTCTACTCAACCTAATTCTCCTGATACATGCATTTCAATTATTAAATTGTGCATTAATATGAATGCACATATATATAGGGGCTCTGTATTCTCTGAACTTTTAGATAATTATATTAGATATTAGATATGCTTGCCTATAGACAGGAAAGCATTAAATATAAATTTTAAAAAACACTACATATTTTTAGAAACTAATCATAACCATAAATATTCAATAGAATTACAGTTATGTACTAGTACCAAAATGGTGTCATTTTCCATAGTACTTTATGGATGCAAGTCATTAATGATTATTTTTGAATATCTGCACTCCCATATAGTCAGATAAGAGCACTAACTCTCATAACAAAATGAATGATTATTACATTAAAAAAAAATTTAAAGAGGATGAAGATAGCACAACTCAAGGTTGTTTGGGCTCCTGGTAGCATAATAATAATAATAATATGTAAAATTTTAGCAAAATGCTTTCAGTTTAACAAAAGAAGATATACAGCAATTTCACTATTTTTTACAAACTTTAATTAAGGGAGATAAACAGCATATTTCACAACTTTTTCACAAACTTCATCAACAATGACCAGAATATTGTAGAGCATATACACATTTTTATCTACTCAGCACAAATCCAGAAATGTTTCTCTAAAAGCTATCATGCAAACATACCTCACTTGGCATAAGAATTAAGGACTTTAAAAAATCAGTTCTGAATCAAATTTTCCTGTTTTTATTTAAATTAGGTGAGAAATTAGCTATTTGTTCGAAGCAAAACATGCGTATCTATACCCTGACCCCATGTGGCAGTGACACCAACTGCAATGTAACTGTAAAGGAAATGATATCTAAATATTCTCCCCATAAATAATCCTCCGCACCTGTTTAATTCATACTTCGCAGTGATGTGAAGAGACCAAACCACTTTCTCTGCTTGCGTTAAATGTGAGGGAGTGATCCAAGGTGTTAAGATGAGAAATGATGATGATGCACATAAAATGGCACCTATGTCACAGGCAATGTCATACAGATTTAAGTGTCAACTGACTGCTGCCATCAGACTGAAGCGAACTTTTAGATTTTCCTTGCACATTTTAAGGTAATATTTTTAAAAAAGCAACATACAAACATTCCTTTTTTTTATTTTTTATTTTTGAGAAGTGTGCCGAAATTAGATATAATTCTTCTCAGAATTATAAAAATAAATGTCACTCAATGTGCTGTGTATCATTTTTTTCCATTTTCAAGACCAAGGACAAGTATTTCAGATAGTATCTTCAGTTGAAAGTAAATGCCACCTACATAACATTACCTTCTATCTCCTGTAGCTGAAAATCTACCCTTTCTATCTTCTTAAATAAAAGGTATACACTTCAAAAAAACATCATCTTCATATATCATTACAACTTTCCTCAACATAATTCAGTCATGCATCACAAAAATCCTCTTTCATATCCTATTTCAAGTTTAACTCTCACATCTACCACAAATTACCCAAGGTGACTCAAACTTTCCACTTTTCTTTACAAGACTATTTATAGAATGGCAGGTAAGCTAAGAAATATCCTCCTACAGTTAAAAAATATTTGTACAGTGACAAACCCTAGCTGCTAGGAAATTGGAAACGGGCCTATTCATCATTTACAACTGAGGCAACAAATTGTAGGAAAAAATTTGCATCTTTTGGAAGGCCCAAGGCCATTTCAGAGAAAACCCAATTTTATCAGATTATGCATTCTGATTTTCTTTGTTTTCTTGACAACTATTTTTTTTGTTAACAACATAAACATAAGATGTAAACATATTTTTTTTTATGCTGTGAAAGTTTTTATGTTGGCTACCCTGCCCCAAACTACAACACATAAAAATCATCATTTCCTTAAAACAAAATGTTTTCCTTATTGCCACTGGTGACCCTGACCCACAATGACCTTGACTGACCCAGACTGACCTTGACTGACCCCACTTGGCCTCCACATTTCCTTAGAGTTCTAAAGTAAGGAAGCTAAGGTTACAAACAGGTGATATATCTGAATGTATACAGACATAATATCTGGCAAATGGTAAATCAAACACCCTTTAAAAAGTACCCTTTTTTCTTGACTTTTTTCTTCTTTGTCCTTCTCAACTTGGATCTAGTTTTCTCTTTATGCCATTTCCATGAAAATAATTTATGAAATATATCCACATCATCAAGTAGAGGGTCACCCCCTGCCCTCTCTCTCTCTCTCTCTCTCTCTCTCTCTCTCTCTCTCTCTCTCCCTCTCTCTCTCAGTTATATAGAAGAATTCTCCTTGTCTGTTTTATCCATACTTGTTCCTGTTCTGCAATCAGGGTGCCATCACAAATATAGCCAGCTTTGATCTCTTTCCTAATGTACATACCAGGCAAACCAGGTCACTTTCTGCCTTCATTTCTGGCTGTTTGGCAACTATACTATTCATCCCCCGAGTAAAAGTACTTCCAGAATCAAGTAGACATATGTGTTATATTCTTTGTCAAACATAAAAAAAAAATATATATACATATATATATACCTGCTCTCTTTTGACTGATTTTCCATAAATTGCTTTTGAATTGTTAATAAAAAGTGCCAAACATTACGTGACAGCAGTGTTCAAACCATGCAACACTCTGAAATTTGCATTAACTGTACGCTTTCTGCACAAAAGGCCCCTATTTTATCTAAACAGTCCTTCTCATATAAAGTCAAGCTCATATAAAGGCAATGAAACTTTGAATCATGTGCATCTTTAAAGAATCTCTGTCTGTTTTTCTGGTTTAAGACTAGCAACAGTGTGTCTTTTTTTTTTTTTTATTTAACTGTGATTTTTACAAAGAAACTTTTTTGTAATGTCCAATAAAAATTCTTATATATAATGTAATGTAAGAAAAAAATCAATGAAAAAAAAAACACTTTACAGAGATGAATGAACCCCATGGTTATTCAAGAACATGAACCAGGCATCCAAAATTCTCTTTGATTTTTTTTTTTTACTGTTAGCATATATACCCTCTAACTTCAGTCATATTAGCTAGCTGAGACAGGTGCGTTATTCGAGGAATGCGAGGTAAATCTTGATTATATACATATATATGACACTTACCAGGCAAGACACGTAGCATACAGGTGAGCCAGCATAAGACGGAGCTCACTTTGAACAGAACATCTCAAGTTTCCTATACTTTGTAACTGAGATTTCTCACATCAAATAACACATTCAGATCTCTTTTATTGTTTGATTTTGATCGGCACACATAAAAACGATATTAATTATTTATCTATCTGTTATTTCTGATTATTATAAAAAGAACATTTTTATCAGAATAACGATTCCTGTGAGAAGATGGTCTGGTTCAAATAACATCAAATTTCCATCAACAAATTTGTGTATTTTTTAACTAATCACTCTATCATTATTGTTGCTTTCAGAAAGCAGTATCCAAAAGGCAGTTACTGAATCAGGTACAGTACCACAGAGGCACAGTTACAGTATTTTTTTTTCTTTTTAACAGAATCTGACATTTTTTTTAACTGCCAAGCCAAGTATCATCTTTTTATTCTGATTCAATTTTATCTATATTTTTATCTTAAAACTTATATTCATTTTCGATCAGGCATGTGTGTGTGTTCAATGAGAGAGAGAGAGGAGAGAGAGAGAGAGAGAGAGAGAGAGGTCATCTTAGAACAGGTGATACACAATCTTCCTTCAAATGTTGAATATTTCAGAAAGGCAGCACACATTACGCCACACACATAATCCCAACATTGGTGTTTCCTCGACCATCCACCAAACCATTGAAAGGGATCATCTTGATTTTCCTGTGTTCAGTCGTAATGAATAGAGTGGTCAGCAGCACCAAGACACTCCACAGTGACACCAGCCAAAACACCATGATGATGATAAACTGCCTTTTTTCAGTGACAGGAAATGCAAAATATGACGGTTAATGTATAAATGTAGATGTGTATGCATCATACTGGTTTTCAATTAATTTTGAATTTATCATCTGGGCATATGCCGCTGACACCTTGCAGTTACTACTTGGTTTTTCCCAGTTTAAAGATATCAAACAAGTCAAAATGTTGATTTTCCAAATAATATGACTTCATCATTTATTTGATAAAATTTAAAAAAAAGCATTTTGGAAAAAGAATTCTATGTACAGAATCAAAACCATACACCAGCTATCAACTGAATAATTAAAATGGATACAGTCATACTTGTATCTCAAGAAATCTAGCTTAATAAGATCTAACTGATAACCCATTCTTTATCAATGAAAGGATAAGTGAAGGCAACCAAATGTATGTGTAGAGGCAAGAAGAGCATCTCCAAACAGAATCTGAGATCAAAGTTCTGCTGTGTGACACACAGCTCCAAGGGGAGCGAACACATCTCAGATGTCCCACGATAACTTTTTAAATGCACTTTTCATAAAAATAATCACAAGTTTGTCCTGTAAAAAATATATATACTGTATAAAATTCAAATCACTATAAATAAACCACTGACAAACCCTACTGCCAAGTATTTAGAACAAAACTCATTTATATATAAAAAAAGCTGCATGTACAATAAATCAGTCAGGTGAGACTGACTGTTAACGGGGCCCTTCCTCCGCGATATCCTGTTCCTAACTTAACAGCGGCACCAACGCTTGTGGTACGCCACAAATCAGGATGTAGGTAGATGTTGACCATAGACTGCATTGAGATAATACCTCCAACCGCTGAAACCTACACCCACCTCGGCCCCCGCCACTGTGTGATACCATTAATATGGAGAAGTATGGACAGTAATCAGATGTTTTTCTTTATGTACATCTTTAAAAGGAACAGTTTAAGAGATGCCACCAGATGACCGAATAGTATACCAAATGTGTGATGTAAAATTCTCTTCAGAAATGGAGTTTTTCACTTGCTATACACTTTAAAAAGATGCCACTTTTTAACCATCACCTGATATATTTTCTGTTTTTTTTTTTTTTTTTTTTTTTTTTTTCAATTTCAAGTGTTAAGAGTGGGCAGAGATAAATGACAGCCAAATATGTGAAAAAAAAAAAAAGCATCCTAAACAAGTTTCGTTTTTTTTTTTCCCATCTTCATCTCTCCCCTTCAGCAAAACAAGTGCCCTGGCACGCCATGTTTCACCCTCGCCTATTTTCTGAAAATAATATACATATAATCTGCCGTCATACATTAGCGCGCTCTCATAAATCCCTGTCATAAGTGATGAAAAATGTATGGAGCTGCGGATACCGTGTCCTCTATAAATCATCCCGGGCCCCAGACTCCAGATCACAAAGGACTCTGTGCACACAGAGATACAATTCTCCACAACCAACTAAACACTAATTTCATAAGTGGTTTGGTAGTTTGCTGAAAGAACGTCACAATTATACCAGATATCGCTTCTGGCACTGTTATTCGAGGTTTGTAACATGAGTTACGAGCTAAAGTCAAGCTGAGAAATTTTGTGGCCCATCTTTTCTTCAAAATGTATGGTTACCACCTTGAAAAAAGAGACTCCCAAAATTTCACTTTTTAGTGAAACAAACTTCCCCTACCTGTCAACTCATATAGAAATATACTGATATTTGAAATAGTGAAATATCAGTATTTCCAATGCAGCTTTTAAAAGTATTTTTTCACAAAGCCATAAATCATTAAAATAGAACATTTTGAATCAAGTTCAAACTCTCACTCCAAAGTGCACCAACTCTTACCACAAAAAGGACAAAAAAATATATATAGGAAACTGAACAGACTGTAGAGTTCTCACAGAAAAGTCAGGCAGACCATTAAGGGATCCTTTTTGAAGTTGGGCTAAGGGGCCTACACATCTTGGCATGTGCCTCAACCAGCAGGTGCTGCAGAATATAGAAAGCCGTAAATCCCCATGGTACTTGCTGTACACAAATCTTTTTCGGTCACTCTCTTCTACTATGATCTCACATAAATCTACGACAAACCCTCGGCAGCCGTCTGACTAAATAAGGGCGCAGGGCCTCTCTTGAGTGCAGAACTGTTTTGTAAGGAAACTGATTGGCTGTGGCATCTGGACGGCGGATTCAAGATGGCCGTTGAATTACTACAGAAACAGACAAGACATTTATTATGGGTTAATTTATTGCCATTGCTGGTTCTATCTTTGGAAGCATTCGAGCATGAATGATGGCTGACTACATTACTATGATTATCCCTTTACAATTGGACTCCTGTTAACCGCTGACACCAGTACAAGCTTAACGATGTCTGGTATCATCCATTAACATATGCCAAACCTTCTATCTATCATAAAAAATGTATTTCAGACATGGTATTTTAATTGTCATATTATACTATGTAATTGACCAAGTTGCAAAAATCTACCATCATTTAAATTCAGACTGAATGAGAGAAAAAAGGTCACTATGCAAAGTGAAAGGTTCAATCTTTGCCACAAAATACCAGTGTCATTGGGCAAGTACTTCACCTTTATTTGCTATACTGAGCAAATAATTGATAATACCGCTGTCATGATGGCGAGTTATCAGCCTCAAAAAAAAAAAAAAAAAAAAAAAAAAAAAAAACATTCCACTAGTTCCTAATACCCCCAAAATTTTTTATTTAAAAAAAATGAAAAAAGAAAAGAAAATGAAAATGTGTGGTGCTAATAAAAATAATTATTTCTTCCAGAAGAGACTCAAAATCTGATATTAAGAATATCTAATATGGGAAGAATTTCCACCAAGATGAACATACGTGTGAACTGAGGAGGACTGACAGACACAGCCCCTGATCTCCATCAAACTGCTTCCCTAAACTTCCTGTGCGGACAATGAACAAGGAGAAATGTGGAAGGATGAAAACTTTCAACTTTTAAACCAGGCACGTGTCCCATCAGTGAGCTTCATATTTTCTTCTCTCTATTTCTATAATGCCCTTAAAATATCTTTTTATATTGCAATGTTCTATTCAAAGTGTCAAATATTATGAAAGGTGAATAAAAATGTTCCCATTCATAATTATGCAAATTTTATTACATTCCATTTCTCCATTTATTACCTTTTTGAAGCCTACACCTTCCTTTTATTACAATCTGGATGAGATCACTGAAGTATTTCAATTTAACTGTAGACAGCTTAGATAGGCTATACCCATACGTGTTTGAAATGTATGCAGTTTCGTGTTTCCAGCTTCATTCAAAATATTCAGAAACCAGTATAAATCAAATTCTCAGACGGCTAGTAAGTCTCAGCTTTTGACTAGTCATGGGAAAAATAATCTGCATGAACAGTTAACGCCTTACTCTTTGCAAAAGGCACAAAGGATTGTTTAACTTCTAAAAAACAAATTTTGAACAATTAGGAAAAAAGTTGTTTACATTTATAGATCTATAAAAGTATTCATCAATAAAAAAAGAATTTTTTTTCAAAAACGTATCCAATATATTTCTAAGACACCAACGCCCAACACCTGATATAATTTGTGCTTCAGACAAGTTGTGGGGGTGAAAAAAAAAAAAAACCTCTGAATTCTTGCTCTATGGTCCGCATTCCTGTCCCCGCCCAGCTTTTTGTTTGCCCGCCCCCACAATCAGGTTTGTAGTCAGGGTGTGTCCTAATAGGGGGCAGCACCTGATATGAGGCTTGTCTTGCATCATGACATTTCCACTGTACACTCATCAGGGCCAGTATTATTTATTTCTGATGTTTTTTTACAGTTGTAAATAAAACCATCTTTGCAGCATACTCTGCGCTGGAAAATAATTTGCACTGCTTGCATAGATATAAAGTTTATAAACTGTATACCCAATCTTCTCTGAAATGAATACCAATACTACTATTCACCGTACCATACGTATCCAGTATCATTATGGATATCAGACAGAAAAATGAGATATGAAATCAAGGACCCAACACTTCTGATCCGTAGTGGTGGTGCAAAAAATTGGCCTAAAGGTTTACTACGTATATTTCAAAATGTCCCTATGCCAATTTTTCTTTGTTAATAACATGTCCTGCAAAGTTATTTTAAACCTTTCCCAGCACACCCCCTAAAGATGATAAAACCCTTCACATTTAAGTACCTACCAAATGTATACAGAAAGATATGGTGGTCTAAAAGTTTAGCCAGGCATTTAAAACCAAATTATTTAATGAGTGATGGTAAGGCATCGAATGCAAGTAGTCGGACAGACTGTGACATTATTAGGGAGTGAAAAAATGCCTTTTGTCTTGACATCAAAATGATTTTGCACAAATATCTCACATAGGATTCCTTCAAACAAAGGGTTATCTATATTTCTTGCAAAGTCATGAAATAACGCAAAAAAAGAGATCCTGGTATGAAAGTTCAATCCATCAAAAAAAGCATGTTATTCATTCAAACATTATTATAATACAATGTGGACATTATTCAGGATATCTAAAATATTACTGGTGGGTTGCCCATATAACAAGGAGTTAGGTCAGACAGGGATGGTTAATATTCACAAACAAGGGTTGCCAGGTGTGACTGTGGGGCGTGCCTTCTAAAAACGGGATGGGACGACAGGAATTGATTTGACAGTTGATCAGTTCCACCGCATATATATGAAACACATGACACGCCTCTAATGTCATTTCTTCATTTAAAAGTGGTTACTTCAAATTTCAAACGTCTAATTTTTTAAGTCGCTCAGAACCACACCCAAAGGTGGGGATAGGGGTGCAGGGGTGGGGTGAAGAATTAGCGATGCTTGGAAATCGTTTGAAAATTCCTGTTTGGAGCACCTATTACGAAGTTCCTCTATTGCTCAGAAGTCAGTTCCCATTATGAAGTTCTTCTATTCAACCTTTACTAACTTAAATTAATGAGTGCAACAAGACTAATTAATTTTTCTTTTTCTTTGGTAATTGTAAATAAAAATCTGTTTCAGAAAATATCACACATGAATTGTGAAAAAACACACACATGCACTCAATAAAAACAGTATCGTAAATACTTGACTGTGGAGTTCACCAGGTCCATGTCCTGTGATGAAAAAGTTCAGGGAAAGTCAGTGAACTGTAAGAACTTCGCCTGCCTCAGAATACAGCAATGCCTAATGCTGAGGAATTGAAATAATCCAGTCATACGAGATGCTGTTACAGCGGATGTCAATAAAAAAATTGATCCGGACTTAGCAAAAAACAATCAGATATATATGAATAGTGACTTATTTGAAGGCATATATTTCCCTGGGACCTCTTATAAGTGAGGCTTTTTACTTTACAAATAAAAAGAAGAAAACATACTGGAAAAATGTTGTAACTCATCTAGTGTTCTTCACTGTCAAAATGAAGCACTTGTCGTTGTTCAGAATTACACATAACAAACATTTTCAGAACCATGCATAAGAGGGCAAAAAGTACTCAAGGGACACAACTAGTTTTTAAGCCCACGAAAACAATACTGTCACAAATCACAATAACAGTCAGCTGAATGTATTTGCACCTGAGGAACCTCGCAACCTTCAGCAGACGTCAAATGTCACATGACACACGAGCACTCTGTGACCTGATTGGTATCGTATCCAACCAGTAGGCGCCATGAAAAAACACACAAAATATTAAATCTTCATGCAGCCGCTGCTTCTCAGCATGTCCTGACGGGTTTTCTGGCCTAATATCCTCCATTTTTTGTCATTTCATTCATCTTTTTATAAATATATCTCTTATTCGTTTTGCCAAATTTTCTTTCTTTCTTTTATTTCATTTACAACTACTCTTATAATGAAAAACACATTGCATTTAGATATCCTTTCAATATTGTATTGAAACGTTCCGTCTCTGTTTGAAACCTGTATATAAAACAAACCAAGTAAAGCAACAAAGTTTTCCTATGTCATTCTGCCGTATTACCTACCCTTTTTCAAATCAAAATGTTTACTTTCCTTCACTTCTGTTTTTTTTTCCACCCACCAACACCTGTGGTGACACAAAGTTTCCTTTTCCTTTTTCTTTGAAAATTGCAAACAATACCTTGAATTTACTTATCAAACCAACAAGCCACAGTGGAGGCTTATCAAAACTGTCACTTGACCCTAGATGTAAGGTCAGCCAGATTCTTTGACCAAAACTCTTTAAAACCTGAGGGAGGATTGAAAATAAAATGACCACCTGGTCATCAGGTATAATGGTTTGTGAATTGTCCTCCCCCCTCTCCCTCAAACACCTTTCCCTTTGAAAGCTCAAACAGAGCAAAGAAGCATGCTGATTTCTACTATGAATTGAACAAAGTTGAAAGATCTATTATAAAAACTTAATATAATTGTTTGCACCTAATAAAAAAATTCACCGGGTCAGCAGGACATCAAACACTCTCCGATTTGGTCACAAAAGACAAGAAGACGTCCATGAGAACGAACTGGCTAACTGTGGCTAGTTTCATCAGATGTTTTTTAACCACATACTGTGCCATTTTTGTGAGATAGAAGGATATCTCCCTTTTACAAATATAAACTATAACTAAGTGCATTTTCAAGAATTCCTTTGGTCCTTATCAACACAACAACACAACAAATAAAGCATATCAAAAATATCATAACAAGTAACATATTAACCAGTATCACTGCATTTTGTTACAATAAAGCACTTCTACTGCAAACTCTTTTTTTTCTACAAAATGCTTTAAATTGTTTTCTAGCCATGCACAAAGAAGAAACAACACCATTTTCCAGAGGACAATGACTATGAACCGTA